>NC_134876.1:23678751-23771251 GCF_041734735.1 Babylonia areolata | reverse complement strand
CATTCAGTAATTGAACTGACCTGAACTGACTTGTTTTAATGCTAACTTCGGTTTCCTTCTGTTGCGATGCTAGCGTGAACAGTAAAAATCAAAGTTAAGGATGCAGATGTGCATTTATCTATGCAGGACAGTGCCTCTATTTTCTCCCTCTTTTATTTATACTGGACATGTGTATCAGTATCAGTATCAGTAGCTCAAGGAGGCGTCACTGCGTTCGGACAAAACCATATACGCTACACCACATCTGCCAAGCAGATGCCTGACCAGCAGCGTAACCCAACGCGCTTAGTCAGGCCTTGAGAACAGGACATGTGTATGATACTATAAGCAGAAAGAAAAAAATTAAACGTAAAAAAAAAAAAAAATAGGGCACTGTACTTCACAACAATACCCAGTGACATTCCTCCGCGCAGAAAGCTTTATTACAGGAACAGGCCCATATAAGAATCCCTACGCTGACAAATAGTGGAAAGGAAACTTTTCGATGTGACCGAAAATTATTAGAAACTATTAGTTTTTTGGGTTTTTTTTTTTTTTATCTTAAAAAATAAAAAAAAGATGCTCCACAGAAAACCTGTGCAGAAGGTAAGTGCACGGCAGGACTCACCTCCACGACCAACGCAACGTTCACCGAACCAAGACTCAGGCCTTTAACAACTTGACCCCTGAAGGGCTTTTTTGCCAACAGGTCGTGAAGCTCCACTTATCGGTGGATACCCATCACATCAGTGGAATGATTACATTGACGCAAAAACCAATCTGGGTTAGAAAGCAGACACAGCTTCAAACATACATTTGAATGTCAGGAAATCGCAGGAACAAAAAGTGAAGTGCATGCCAACTTAGCCGGGCAAAACTTAACACGAACTCTGACTGATGATATATTCAGGCCGTGTCCCCTTATAAACAAGGCAGTGACACGATTTTACCTGTGTCATTCTCTCTCGCCTTGACTACTGTAGCTCCCAATTGTCTGGTTTGCCTGCTTCATCCATCCAGTTCCTTCAGCGCATACAATACTCTGCTGCCCGACTCGTCCTCAGAACGAAAAGATCTGAGCACATCACTCCTATTTTGCAACATCTCCATTGACTCCCTGTCTCACACAGAATAAAGTATAAGATCAGCACTCTACATTATAAATGTATTCACAAATCTGCCCCTTCCTGTCTGTGTGGCTGCCTTCACCTCTACACTCCATCTTGCTCTCTACGATCGGCTTCGGATCCCCTCTGTTTACGCATACCCAGATTCAAACACTCCACTGTTGGACGCCGTTCTTTCTCTGTCTCTCGACCTTGCATTTGGAATGAACTTCCTCTTTTGCTTCGTCAGGTCTCCGCACTCAGCTCTTTCAAGTCTGGCCTTACAATCCACCTCTTCACAAGATAGCCTCCCTCCCCTGCCTCTTCATTGTTTTCAGTTTCTTCAGTTTTGGAGTTATGCATGCGTGTGAATGACTGGTGTGAAAGCGCTTAGATTTGTCTCTTCACAAGATTCAGCGCTATATAAATACTATCATTATTATTATTATCATTGAATTGGTAACTATTAAGAGCGCCGCTTCTTTCATAACAACTTACAACCAGTTTGATTACAAGTGTCTCTCGCAGTTGAAATGTTCTCTCTCTCTCTCTCTCTCTCTCTCTCTCTCTCTCTCTCTCTCAAAATGTTCAAAATCATGTCTGGATTTGTTCCCCCCTCACTAAAAACTAAATTTGTAACCAACACTCACCGTCATGTCCATAAAGTTATGATACCACTTCCAAGGAGCGATCTTTTTATACCTAGTGTGTCTTATTCAGGGGGCTGTTTATGGAATGAATTATTATCCTGTCTCAACATAAACACTGTAAAAAGTATCCCTATCTTCAAAAACATATATCGTTCACATTTTTTTTTTGAAAAAACATGTGATTATGTGACACATATCAACTATTAACAACAAACATGCCATGCCTCTCGCTTCCCCTGTCAGTCTCTCTACGTCTGTCTCCACTGTCACTGTCACTATACCTGTCTGTTCGGACAGCCTCCCTCACTTTCTTTACTCTTTCTCTTGTCCATTCTTCCTTCTGCTCTCCGCCACGCCCCCTCCCAATTGTCCTTGTTGTTATGAATTTTATTTATAGCGTTATTGTATTGTACGTAAGTATTATTGCTTATGTAATTTTGGTGTTGCTGTTGTGAATTTGACTCTCGTCTTTTGTTGTTGGTTTTTCCTCACCATTGTTAGTATTCTTGCCCAGGGGGCTGGATGTAAACAAGCACTTTGTAGCCTACTTACTCCTTCACCCTCTTAACTCTCTCCATACGAACGGCGAAAGAGACGACGTTAACAGCGTTTCACCCAATTACCACCATCAAAATATTGTATATATATATAAGTGGAAGGCTCTTATACTGAAGAGGTGAATGTTGACAAAGAATACCACAGTTCTGACGAAGGAAGCTAAAGGTTGGGTCATTCAGACACCCACTGGACATCCGAGGGGTCTGTGTAGAGGAGAAGAGAGGACTGGCCGTACTGAGTGAGTTAAAATAAAATTTAGTTCGTGCGTTCGTTCGTTCTCTCGCTTGCTGGTTGATGTGTTTGGGAGGATGGAGCGTGCGTCTGTGAACGTGCGTGCATTCAAGGGAAAGAAATAGAGATGAAGTTAAACATAAACCCTATTGAACGAGAAATCTGGTACATTCGACAGAGATTTTCTGTAAAATGATAATGGGTAAGACGTCATTCAATTTGTTTATAGGGGGAGAGATAGATTAGAGGAAATTCAGAGACACAGAGAGAGAGAGAGAGAGAAGCAGACAGACAGACAGAGAGGGAGGGATAGAAATGGGAGACAGACAGACAGAGACAGAGAGAGAGACACAGAGGGAGAGAGACAGAGACAGACAGGAAGAGGGGTAAGAGAGAGAAATACACAGATAGACAGGGAGGGAGAGAGAGAAAAAGAGAGGTACAGAGGGAGAGGGGCACACACAGAGAAGAATCACATCCAGACAGAGAGTCAGACAGACAGACAGACAGACAGGTAGATACAGAGACATAGAGACATGCAGACAGACAAAGAGAGCGAGAGAGACTGAGAAACAGATGATGTACACAAACACACACACACACACACACACACACACACACACAGAGAGAGAGAGAGAGAGAGAGAGAGAGAGAGAGAGAGAAAGTTAATCTGCTCGCAAAACAAACCGTGTGTTGTTTGTCCAGAAATCGACAATCATAAGAAATGAAATGCCGAAGCCGATTTCTCCGCGACGTAATTGGTCTCTTGATGTATATTACAGTGGATTCAAGAGGAGTCGAAAAGATGGCGAAAATGAAACAATATGGTCCCTTGTAAATAAACATTTGATCCGAAAACTGAGTGCTCCAAATCCTCTTCCACTTTTTTTCTTTTCTTTTCTCCCCCCCCCCCCCCCCCCCTTTTTTTTTTTTTTTTTTTTTTTTTTTTTCTAACATCGCCGCCTTGTATTTCGCGATTGCCCAACTTTGTACTCTCTCCTTCCTAGTGCTTTCGATACCTTAAATAAAGCTTTTGAAGAAGTATACCTGTGCTTATCGGTCGTAAACTGGGGGATATGTTTTTGGCCGTAAAAGGTGCTGTTCACTTCTCCACCACATCACCCCCCCCACCACCACCACCCCCTTCACCCTCACCCCACTACTCCCTCCATCCCTCCATTCCTCCGTTTCTTGTTTACTGAAAGTTTTCTGAAAAAAAAAAAAAAAAAAGTAGAGAAAGAAGAACTACGTTCCGTTCTGTCTGAAGCTGGCTAAAAACGTGTGTGGCATTATTTGGTTTCCATGTGACGTGACAGTGTGAACGTCCATGTTTTTTTAAGAGATCGATTACGAACGGGGGTCAGTGGAACGATATTTACAAACTCTTTGAGTATCGTTTTAACAAAATGAAAAAAAAAAGAAAAAAAAAAAAAAAAAGATCGAATCAAATATCAAATAAAGTGGTCGGAGCGGAAGCAATGATCCTATCTATCTATCTATCTATCTATCTATCTATCTATCTATCTATTTATCTATCTGTCTGTCTGTCTGTCTATCTATATATCTATCCATCTGTCTATCTATATATCTATCTATCTACCTGTCAATATATCTATCTGTCTGTCTATCCATCTATCTGTCTGTCTATATATCTATATATCTATCTATCTATCTATCGATCTGTCTGTCTGTCTGTCTGCCTGTATTAATATATATATATATATATATATATATATATATATATATATATATATGCATAGAGAGGGGGGGGGGAGAGACAGCGTGTCACAAGTGAACCAAACTTTACGAAAGTTTCTCCTTGTAACATTAATCCCCATACGACTGTAACAGTGTCTTAATTATAAACTGGTAGACATGAACCCGAAATATTACGTTGCACTCCACACTCATTAATCGGGTCGGATTACATTGACTGGAAAGGAATCCAGATGCACATGGTTCATCAGTGAAATGCATGTGCCTCAGAATGCTGTTTGCTAGTCTCCGTTCTGTGCAGAATAATCGGCAGAAAGAGAGGAGACAATAGAGAGACAGACAGACAGACAGTGACAGACAGAAAGACAAAGAGAAAGAGAGACAGAGAGAAAGACAGGGACGGAGAGACAGACTGTGACAGAGACAGACAGAGAGAGAGAGTGTGAATGACTGACCGACTGAATGAATGAATGAATGAATGAATCTTTATTTTCCAACGGTGGAGATATTAGCATATTGGCCGACTTGCATATTTTGCCGTTGTTCAAAGAGACACACAAACATTTTCACATATAAATGTAGTTATACTCAATACGGAACTTTACGATTGACCATGTCAAAACACTGCTCTAATCTGTAGACAGTTAAATAATATACACTGATAAATGGAATGCTTGAATATTATCATGAAAATTATGAACGAAAGAAAAGATAATAAAAAAAACAAGCAAACATGCCTTTGCAAAGTCAGCACAAAAAAACAAAAACAGACAAACAGAAACACCACGACATAAAATAACACATAAAAAAAAAACCCTAAAGCAACCAACTCATGCAACTCAGCCACAAAACAAGACAAAATCATTCAGATTACAACACCGCCCCCCCAACGAAGAACAACAACACCAACACTTCCCCTCCCAGAAAAACAAAAACTTTTCTCGACGATAGAAACCAAAGTGAACAAGACCCTTCCGAAACAGACACTTGGAAGTTGAGCCCGTTGACACCGCAACGTGGGGCCGTGTTAAATACTGGCTGCTCGTGAATAATGAATTGATCCTTTTGGCCCGGTGGCTAAAAACTGGTACTTACGCAAACGTCCACCGCTCGTTAAATGATCAACCCGAGACCCACATAACGACATCACCGCTTAATCCTGCAGCCAGAGAGATGGCGGTTTACGACCTGATTAAAACACAGTGCCAGAGAGAAAGGAAAATACAGAAAAAAACAACAACAAAACCTCCAAAAACCAAGGGGGTGGCTTTTTCTCCCTTTTGCTTCTGCGACTTTTTTTTGAGTGTGTATCTTTTGTTTTTCTCTCTTCCTTTGAGGCGGTATTCTTTTTAACTAATCTTTTGGATTTTTTCTGTTTCTTTTCTTTTCTTTTTTTTCTTCTTTTTTTTTCTTTTTTTCTTTCCTTCCTTCTACTGCTAGTTCTTGTTCTTGTCATTCTTGTTCTTGTATAACTGTGCATGTGTATGTCTGTATGCCTGTGTGCCTGTCCGTATCTATGTCTGTGTGTTTGTGTTATGCGTATATGTATGTTTGTGCGTGTGTGTTGGAGTGTGTGAGTGTGTGAAAGAGAGAGAAGGCGGGGGGCGGGGGGGGGGGGGGGAGAAAAAGACATTATACTGTGTTACAGGCACAAAGAAAGGGAGACAAACAAAAACAAGCAGACAGACGGAGACAGAAAAAGACACCTTTCTTTTCTTTTCTTTTTTTCTTTTCTTTCTCTCTCTCTCTCTCTCTCTCTCTCTCTCTCTCTCTCTCTCTCTCTCTCTCTCTCTCTCTCATTTTCTTTCCACATCTTTCGATGCTTTGTCATTCAAGAGGATTTCAAATCGGACTGGGTGTCAATCGAGAAGTGCTATTATTTTGTGTAAACCACTCTCGTCTTCAGAGACACAAGATGCATCCAGCCAAATGGACAGCGAAAAAGGTTTCCGCCCTTACATTACATTATCCTGACAATTAGCTAGTGTTCAGACACTTCTCCAAACTAGTTGCATGATCTGCTTGAAAGTGATTGAAACCTTCGCTGCACATTTCGGAGTAATATCATTCTTAGAGAAGCAAGATGGGGGATTCAGTGTGTTTTTTTTCAAGTTATTAGAAAAGCTTTTTGAAGCGACAGTTTGTGTGTTTGTTTAGCTGTTGGATTGTCGGGGATATTTGTATTGTATTAGGCTGGGGGGGGTTTTTGTTTCGCATTTCTGTTTCCTTTCTTACTTTTCTTTCTTTCATTCTTTTCCTGTTCTGTGCAAGTGTAAGTTAATTGTTCTTTTATTGTTGTTACTCTTGTTTGTTTGTTTGTTTGTTTGTTTGTTCAAAGTCTGATCTCTGCGTTGGGTGTATGCAAAGCAAAGTATCTGCTTCTGCTTTCTCTCCCCCCCCCCCCCCCCCCCCCAACCCCCCCCCCCCCCCCCCCCCCCCCGACCCCCTGCGACCCCCTCCCCCTCCCCACCTCTCCCCACCTTTTTTCTTTCTTCCTCCCTCTTTTTTCTTTCTTTCTTGTTCTTTCTTTTTTCTTTTCTTTCCTTCTTTCTTTTTTCTTCTGTTTTTTCATACCCCAGCAGATGTGGTGAAGTTTCTGGATGAGTCCTCTCGCGTTGATACCGCGTTGAAACTGAAACTGAATTGTTAATTGTTTTTGGTTTTTTGGTGTAGCTTTTTGTTTGTTTTGTTTGTTGTTGTTGTTTTGTTCGTTTGTTGTTTCTTGCTCGTTTTAATTCAGTTTCAAAGTGAGGGGGCTGACTACTTTTCTGAGGACAATTATCTTAAATGCATACCAGTTGTGAAGAGGATTGTATCCACAGTTAAAGGGGAAAAGCCAGGGGTATTGTTACTGATCAGATGTCTGACCCAGATGCCTGCTACGACTTTCCTGGACAGGTTTCTTTCTTTCTTTCTATTCTATTCTTTTCTTTCTTTTTTTTATTTCTTTGTTGTTGTTGTTGGGTTTTGTTTTTTTTTTGGGGGGGTGTTTGTTTCTTTTTCTTTCTTTCTCTGTTTCTTTTTTTCTTTCTTTCTTTTCTTTCCTTCTTTTCTTTTTTTCCGATTTTTCTTTCTTTCTATCTTTCTCCCCTCTGTTTTCTTTCTTCCTTGTTCTTTCTAAATTTTTTTTCTTTTCTTTCCTTCTTTCTTTTTTTCTTTTTTTCATGCCTTCCGACTTATCTTTCTTTCTATCTTTCTCCCCTCTGTTTTCTTTCTTTCTTCTTCTTTTTTTTTCTTTTTCTTTTTTTTTTTCTTTCTACCTTTTGTTTTGTTTTGTCCTTCTTTCTCTTTTTTTATATCATAATAATTATTTATTTATTTATCTATTCATCTATTTATTTACTTATTTATGTACGCTTATCTATTATTTATTCACCTTTTTTCTTTTCTTTTTCTTTTCTTTTTCTTTTTTTTCAAGGCCTGACTAAGCGCGGTTGGGCTACGCCGTTGGTCAGGGATCTGCTTGGCAGATGTGGTGTAGCGTTTACGGATTTGTCCGAAAGCAGTGACGCCTCCTTGAGCTACTGAAACTGAAACTGAAACCTTCTTTCTTTCTTCCTTTATTTGTATTTTGCTTTCTTTTTCCTTTCTTTTCTGTTCTTTCCTTCTTTCTTTCTTTCTTTCTTTCTTCCTTTATTTGTATTTTGCTTTCTTTTTCCTTTCTTTTCTGTTCTTTCCTTCTTTCTTTCTTTCTTCCTTTATTTGTATTTTGCTTTCTTTTTCCTTTCTTTTCTGTTCTTTCCTTCTTTCTTTCTTTCTTCCTTTATTTGTATTTTGCTTTCTTTTTCCTTTCTTTTCTGTTCTTTCCTTCCTTCTTTCTTTCTTCCTTTATTTGTATTTTGCTTTCTTTTTCCTTTCTTTTCTGTTCTTTCCTTCCTTCTTTCGTTCTTCCTTTATTTGTATTTTGCTTTCTTTTTCCTTTCTTTTCTGCTCTTTCCTTCTTTCTTTCTTTCTTCCTTTATTTGTATTTTGCTTTCTTTTTCCTTTCTTTTCTGTTCTTTCCTTCCTTCTTTCGTTCTTCCTTTATTTGTATTTTGCTTTCTTTTTCCTTTCTTTTCTGTTCTTTCCTTCTTTCTTTCTTTCTTCCTTTATTTGTATTTTGCTTTCTTTTTCCTTTCTTTTCTGCTCTTTCCTTCTTTTTTTTCGTTCTTCCCTTTCTTTGTTTTTCATTCCTTCTAACTTTTCTTACTTTCTATCTTTCTCCCCTCTTTTTTTTCTTTCTTTCTTGTTCCTTTTTTATCTTCGTCCTTTTTTTTTTTCTTTCTCTCTACGTTTTGTTAAGTTTTGCCCTTTCTTTCTTTCTTCCTTCTTTTTTTTTTTTTTTTTTTTTTTTTTTTTTTAGAAGAAATAAGTCATTTATAGTTTCAAACACACACACACACACACACACACACACACACACACACACACACACACACACACACACACACACACACACACACACACACAAGAATAGAGAGAAGAAAGGAGGAGAGAGAAAAAAAAACGCAAAGCAAGTACATAAATCTGTTAAAGACCAAGTTGCAGACATGGGCGAAATAAGGTCACAGCGAAAGACATAATTATTATTAACAGTGGAATAGAACACGGACATATCATTCTACATGCTTAACCCCTTGACACTTCACAAGTCAAGGGGTTAATCGGGAAGGGGGGAGGTGAGTGTGGAGGGAGGTGAGCATCACCTGCAGCGTAAAAATGTCATAGTCCAATAAAGCAGTCAGCTGACAGACGAAATAATAATCATTGTTTTCCTTCACTTGGAATACTTTCCTTTTAATTGTGGTAAATTTCATCATCCCTGATTATTTGATAGTTAACAGTAAATTCAGCATCATACCAGTCTATTTTCCGTGTCATCTGTGGATAATGTTGGTAGCAGCAAGCAGCAGTAGTAATAGCAGCAGCAGCAGCAGATGTAGTAGTAGTAGTAGTAGCAGCAGTAGTGGTTGTTGTGATCACAGTAGAATTGATATGAGCGAATGCTACTAATGCAAACGTACTGGTTTGTAAAGAAATAAACAAATAAATCAATGAATAACTAAATAACTAACTAACGAACGAACGAACGAACGAACGAATGAACTAACCAACCAACTAACTAACCAACCAACTAACTAAAACAGAACAGAATCCCTTATCACCCTCCTTCTTCTCCCGGCGCCAACCACCACAGCCGGCATCCCGCCTCCCGTCGCCCTATTCCCTTTCTACCGTTTCACTGAAAAGAAAGAAGGCAATAAAGATAGTAAGAAAAACAGACAGAAAAAGAAAGGAACTGTAACGACAAAACTAAGTTATAACGATATTGCTGCAAGTCTGAATGGCTAAAAACAAACTTCAAAACAAAAACAAAAAAAAGAAGTCAACTTTTATGATAGAAAACGTAAAAAAAAAAAAAAAAAAGAGAGAGGAAAAAAAACAACAACAACAAAAAGACAATCTAATCTAAGAAAGAGAAAGGTCAAATAGAGAGGTTGATCCTCATCATTTGATTACCAGACACAAACTGTGTTAATGACAATCAGTTTTAAGCGATAACGGCAGCCATTTCGTTTCGTGCTGAAAGGACACAAAAGAGATGAATATAAAAACCTGGAAAGGAGCAAGCACTGGTTACAAGATGATATAAATTATAGTTTGTACCTTTCTACCCTCCACGTACATCTATCCCTCCGACACTCCCTTCTTTGCAGGTCACCTGTAATTAGCTTTAAAACACACACACACACACACACACACACACACACACACACACACACACACACACACACGCACACACACGCACGCACGCACACACACACACACACACACACACACACACGCACGCACGCACGCACACACACACACACACACACACACACACACACACGCACACATTCATTAGAAAATGAATATATCAAATACTGGAAAGATAACAGAGAAAAAACAATAAAGCTAAAATTTTACAATACGATTGTAGCAGAGTACAAAACTGAAACCTATCTTTTAAATATATCAGATGTAAAACACAGACAAGCTTTAACGAAACTCAGAATAAGCGCGCATGACCTAAAGATTGAGAAAGGTAGATATTTAAATATTCCACAAGAAGACAGATTGTGCAAAAAGTGTAACATCCTGGAAGACGAAATCCATCTTCTTGATCATTGTATTAAATATAAAACCTTAAGGCAACAATTTTTAAAGGATATTCAAAATTCGAATTACACGGGACATATTCCCAGTCAGGTGATGCTAACAGATGATGAATATATACAAACAAGATTGGGAAAATTTGTTTATGAATGCTGCTGCAATTTACTGCATTAACTGATTGATTAATTGTGTGTTTTTTCATTCGTTCATTCATTTACCATTGCACTTGTGTCTTATAAACCTTACGGTTTCATGACAATAAAATCTATTCTATTCTATTCACACACACACACACACACACACACACACACACACACACACACACACACACACACACATGTATATATATATAGTTGTCTGTTTCATGACAATAAAATCTATTCTATTCTATTCACACACACACACACACACACACACACACACACACACACATGTATATATATATATATATATGTGTGTGTGTGTGTGTGTGTGTGTGTGTGTGTGTGTGTGTACAGACAGATAGATAGATAGTAAAGTCATACTACCAGCATCCTGTGATGCTTACAGTTCCCGTAAGAGCAAAACACAAATCAAAGTACAGAGTTCCACAAATTTGAGGCCATTGCAAGCGATCTCCCCAGTACACGACGCATCTAAATAGCAGAGGGGGGAAAAAACCCCAGAAGAAATGCGAACAATGGTGGAACAACAGAAAGCCAGAAGACTCGAGGCCAGCGGAGCTTTTAACGACAAAAGCCGCTGTCCAAGACCCCAGCAGAACCTGCTTCCAAGCAGGCAAATGATACTGTGGTAAATTTTGGTCAACCAGTGATGGATAGCATCTCTTTTGGGGATGCAGGTAAAGGCTGGTATATCAACTCTGCACTATACTTCTTCTGTGTCGGCCGCGGGGCTTGTTTGCCTCACGATGCTTGGTTCATGACACAGCTCGACTCACCACCAGTCATGATGTTCACAAATTTTGACACCCCATCCCCCGACCTCCTTTAGTATCTTTTAGGATTCACAATGCATAAAATTCAACGATCACTTATTTATCTATAAGTCATTTCTTAGTTGCTGATGCAGTTGGCTGTCTGTTTGTTTGTTACATTTAGGTGTTTTGTCGTCTTGTTTTCTATTTCTGTCTGTCTTTCTTTCTGTCTTTCTTTCTTTCTTTACTGACTTATTTACTTACTTTTTTCACATCACCCCTCATGAGCTGTTTGGGGAAGTTACTGGCTGGATTGTGGAGCGATTGTGTCTTCTACTGTAGCTGTGGCGTCTGACGTGTAAAGTAATGAAATTATGGTGCTTAGAGCCTCGCCGACCACTAAGGCCATCTCAAGGCTATCGCCACGTTAATAACTACTACAAGGGTAAAAAAACAAACAATTAAAACGAATCACCACTTCAAACTTTCCACTCAAAATTAAAAAAAAAAACTTCCATAGTTTAAAACCTTCAAATCTGATTAAAAATGTTCACTTCTTTCAAGAAGTCCATCAACGTCCACGGAGGGACATCACGAAACAAGGTCTTCAAAGAAACCGCCGTGTAATATCTGTGTCTAACGTCATGCAGATCCCAACAGTCAAGGAGCATGTGACAAGACAAACTAACATAGGAAGGGGAGAATAGTCGTGTTTGCCCCCGCCTGTCTTTGGGTCCGCTCTACATCTCTCCCCTTCCCCCGTGTTAACGCTTGGCTTTGGGTGGACACTGACCATCACATGTGTTTCCATGCAATCGTTATTTGTAATCATTATAGCCTGTAATTATGCCCGGTGCTAATTTAACGTGCTGAAATCAAGTTAAACAGTTAAATCTAACACACACACACACACACACACACACACACACACACACACACACACACACACACACATTGTCAGACGACAGGAAAGCGAGAGAAAGTGTGTGGAGAAAGTGACAAGACAAGGCAAGACAAAATTCTTTATTTCCAATGATAGTTTAGATAATTATACACTGGTGTGCTCTTTAAGTTGGTTTTGCGTGTGTGTGTGTGTGTGTGTGTGTGTGTGTGTGTGTGTGTGTGTGTGTGTGTGTGTGTGTGTGTTTGCGGTTTTTGTTTTTTGGTGTTTGTTTTTTTATATTATTATTATTATTATTGCTACTACCTTTTTCTATATTATAATTATTATTTATTTATTTATTTATTTATTTATGTAAGCTTATCTATTATTTATTCCCCTTTTTTTTCTTTTTTCTTTTTTCTCTCAAGGCCTGACTAAGCGCGTTGGGTTACGCTGCTGTGGTGTAGCGTATATGGTTTTGTCCGAACGCAGTGACGCCTCCTTGAGCTACTGAAACTGAAACTGTGTGTGTGTGTGTGTGTGTGTGTGTGTGTGTGTTGTTGTTGTTGTTGTTGTTGTTGTTGTTTTGTTGTTGTTGTTTTGTTGTTGTTGTTGTTTTGTTGTTGTTGTTTTGTTTTTTTGTTGTTGTTGGTTGTTGTTGTTGTTTTTTTTTTTGGGGGGGGGGAGTCCTGGGTGTTGTTTGTTTGTTTGTTTTGTTTTTTCAGTTTGTTTTATTTCATTTCTTTAATTTTCTCCATTTTATTTTTCTCTTATTTTATCTTAACTTGCAACCAGTCCCCGCCACGACCAGGGTCCACACTGCACGATACTTAATGGAGACATAAACAGCGGTATACAGAAAAAAAAAAGGAAAAACATTTTTTTTTTTTTTTTTAGAAAACAGGCATAGACAGACACGGATATATCTATATGATATAAGAATTATATTATTATTATATTATATTATATATTATATCATTCTGTTATATTATCTTATTTTATTTTATATGATACTATGAATTTTTTATATCATATCATAAGTACAATCAAATAGCATAGAAGCGCAATTATGGATGCACAAATAGACTGGTAGAGATACACATAGCAACAGTGGGAGAAAAAATGTAATGTTCTTTACCAAAGGAAAGGAGAGACAGACAGACAGACAGACAAAGAGACAGAGAGCGATACAGAGACAGAGACAGAGAGAGACAGAGAAAATATGACAGACTGACACACTGACATGCGTGGAAGAATAAACAATAAGTAGAATTTAAAAAAAAATTTAAATATAATATATATATATATATATATATATATATATATATATATATATATATATATATATATATATATATATATATAAATGCTGAGAGTGAAGATGATGGAGTGGCAGGAGGGTACAGGGCAGACAAGATGAGTGCCCTCAGAATGCATGCGTCAGTTTTCTCCACCCCTCACCCCTCACCCCCACCCCACCCCACCCCACCCCCCACCTCCATTTGAGATCAAAGAAAGAGAGCTAACTTGTCAACACGGAAATTTCATGGCCCGCTGCTGTGTCAGTGACAGACGCGTTTCACTGCGGGCTTTGTTCCGAACGTATAACATGCAGGCCAGTCTGTCACGGTGACGGGTAGCAGCGACTTGTTTTGTTTGGGTTGGGTGTTTTTTTGTCTACGCCATCAGAGCGAGGGAAGGAGACACAGGCATCTAAGAGTAAATTGTTTAACTGTTTGTCTGTCAACGGTGGGAATGGAAGAAGGACGCTAAAATCACCCAGGAGACCAGCAGGGGAGAAAAGCATTGCTTTTTTTTTTCCTCAACGCCTTAGAGTTCTTCCCCATTTTGTTGTTGTTGTTTTTGTCGCAGGCAACGGTCGGCAATGAAGATAATATATAGAGAGAAACTGATTGATAGATATAGACAGATATATATATATATATATAGGTATACGCACACACACGCACACACACACACACACACACACATACACACACACACACACACACACACACAATGCAAACGCAAATGCAAACAAATGTACTTTTTTTTTTCTTTTTCTTTTTTACCCTCTCATCAGTTCAAACGACTTAAGTAATTCTTCAGTCCGTCCAGAATGCATAAATTTGTATTTCATTTTATAGTTCCGTGATTTAAAACATCGAAGTTCTTCACGAAATTGTGAAACTATAAATGCAAAAATGGACTGGTTTCCCATATGATTATTTTTATTTGGTGGTGGTGATAAAGGTGGTATTTTATTGTAACTGTTATTACATTCGCTTTCTTTTTTTTTTTTTTTTTTTTTTTTACCCGGACTTTCTTGGGTCGACCATCGTTTTATTTATATAAAAAAAAAATTTAAAAAAAAGGAAAGGAACAAAATAACAGCAACAAAAAGGATACAGTGAACCTAAGCAATCACACACACACACGCACACACACGCACACACACACACACACACACACACACAAACCGTGACAATAATCAAAAGCAATACCCTGCATTCCATAACTATGTCGTTTTTTTTCCCCCACTTACATATAGATTTGTTTCCCTTTTCTTTAAGATTCATAAGGTATTATATAATATATCGATGTCTAATACTGAATTGCTGTTCAAAGATCAGTTGTAAAATAGACAGTCTTTTTGTTTTTTTAGCAATACTGATACACATTTTACCTATCAAAATAATATGATTTATTTTTATAAGGTCATGTTTGCTATATCTGTCATCCTGAATTCCAAATAAAACGTCTGTGGGATGTAATTTCATACACTTACCAGTATTTCTAAGTATCAAATTTTCTATGTTTTTCCAAAGTATTTTCACAGATGAGCACTCATAGAAAAAATGTTCAATAAAATCAATTTTACCAGGACAGTAGTAACAATTTTCTGAGTCTACTACTTCCATTTTTTTTAGAATAATGTTTGTTGGGTATATATTATGACTTATTTTCCACTGCAATTCATGTAAGCGTACTTCTTTTGTTGCTTTCCTAGGTAAAATCCATGTATTATGATTGAAAGAAAAGTCAAATTTCCTCTTCCAAAATTCGGCTTCTCAGCTCTGTTTCTTCTTCTTCTTCTTCTTCTTCTTCTTCTTCTTCTTCCTAGTAGTGGTAGTAGTAGTAGTACACTTGATTGTTAGACATATTGACGAATGCCGGGTACCTGAGATGCATGTGTTTGGAATGATTTGTGACTAGTAGCAGTCAGTACTGCACAGGATGAACCTGTTATTATTGACTTCAGGTTAATTTATGAACTGAGAAAAAAAAAATTGCTGATGTTGTTTTCACAACTTTATCTGAGAATACATACCATCAGTTATGTTGACTTCTTCCTTACTGTGTGTGTGTGGAGAAGCTACTTGTACAGCTAGTCACGTTGTCTAACGTCATGCAGATCCCAACAGTCAAGAAGCATGTGACAAGACAAACGAACATAGGAAGGGGAGAATAGTCGTGTTTGCCCCCGCCTGTTTTTGGGTCCGCTCTACATCTCTCCCCTTCCCCCGTGTTAACGCTTGGCATTGGGTGGACACTGACCATCATATGTCAGTGCTTCCATGCAATTGTTATTTGTAATCATTATAGCCTGTATGATGTTGTTGTTGTTGTTTTTTCTTCAATCTTGTATATGGTGACTGAGTAATTTATTTGTACACATTGTGTGAGATTTGTTTATCATTCAAAGTGGACTTCGTTTTTTCTTAACTGAATTTCACCAAAGACATATGAACTCTCTTTGTGGCATCAGTTCCTTCCCGTGTGCAACGTGGGCGCTGCACACCACGGCAAATCCTCCGTCGGTTTGTCGCTGTTTCACTCAGTGAAAACAAATACATGGAAAAAATAAGAAAATTGAAACACCTGGAAAACCAGACCACCTGGTTTGTGGTGATGAGTGTGTGTGTGTGGGGGGGGAGGGGAGGTTGGGGGGGGGGGGGGAGAGTGAAGATGTCGGGTGGGACTGGGTGTGGGTTGAACACGATCACCATGTCTCCAATCCTAGACCCAGGAACTAATTAAGACACATGTGTATCAATTAAGCTTTCCAATGGACAACCTCTCCACTCTGGGGATCAGGCTACAGGGATGATATAGTGTGTGTGTGTGTGTGTGTGTGTGTGTGTGTGTGTGTGTGTGTGTGTGTGTGTGTGTGTGTGTGTGTGTGACTGAGTGTGTGTGTGTGTGTGTGTGTGCTAACAAGGAATCAGTATTGCCTTTCTCTTGGTGTGTCATATTTTCACTTGATATCAAATGTACGATGTCACATTTTCTCACAACTCTGTCTTCTGTTCCTCAATACAGCACGCCAGTCAGGCAGCTGAACAAACTGGGGACCATGAAAAGGGGAGAGAAATGTTGGTTTTATATTCCACTGTCTCCGACTGTGTTGTATTTCCTTCCCTTCCCGTTCCGGCGGGACACGCCCAGTGTTTCTGCCAGCCAATGGATGTGCGTCACATAAGTGACGTGGGTGGTGCGCGCGCTCTTTGCTAAGAGATGGATGGCTGTGACACGCAAAGCAGCGTTTTTATCAAGAGGTTGTGAAGGACAGAAATAAACAATCTTCGCTGGCACCAGATCTGTTCAATGTCTTTAGTCGTGCGTTTTGAAAGACCCGGTGTTCGTGTCGTGATACTGAGTTGCAGCCAGGCTTGTGTGAGCCTCATGTCATTATCCCTTTATCCCTCGTCAGAAAGCAGATTACTATTGGCTTACAAGAAGAAAATAACGACATAACGACATTGCTAGATAAGGAGTCAGGAAGGATCAAGAAGGGTCACAGTTTCACTTTCACTGAGAGGTGTCAAAGCATGGCAAACGAATTGAGAGCCTGCTCTACGTTTGTGTAAAACAATTTCATTGCTGATGTGCAATGAAATAAAATCATTGAACAAAATAAACAAATAAGCAACTGAATATAATGAAACCTATCAAAAGCAAGAGGCACGCAGAAGGCAAATTATTTTTCTATGACAAAAAAAAGAGATACGATCGAGGTGCGCCGCAGAAAACGATGACAAAAATGAATGTTGAGACACTGCATGGCAGGAGCTGTGCCACATTATACTGATGGCTGAATCAGTAAGGAGACAGACCGTACCCCGACGCTTCAGAATGTAGATAACTGAGAAACCCCCGAAAACGGAGTATGGCTGCCTACATGGCGGGGTAAAAACGGTCATACACGTAAAAGCCCACTCGTGTGCATACGAGTGAACGTGGGAGTTGCAGCCCACGAACGAAGAAGAAGAAGAAGAAGATAACTGAGAAAAGAGGAGCAAGACCACAAAATATGGAGAGAGAGAGAGAGAGAGAGAGAGAGAGAGAGAGAGAGAGAGACAGAGACAGAGACAGAGACAGACAGACAGACAGACAGACAGACAGACGAATGACAGGCCACGGAGCAGGGACACAGAACATAAATGACTTTTTTTTTTTCATGAGGTAGCAGCTACTTTATAGAATCATTATGAATAAATAAGGAGAAAGGAATTGCACCACACAGCATGAATGGAATAAGATGAAGGGGCTGAACCACATGATATTTATGAAAACCGATAAGGAGCCTGAGAGCAAGTTTGTATTTGATGTGTGATTGAACTGGAAGCCAGTGAAAGGTTTTGAGAAAGGTAGCGCTTGAACGATACAATACGACTGATACGGAAACTGAGATGCGTTTACGATACAATCCAATGCGATTCTGTCGGGTTACAGTTTGCATAGTGCAACAAAGTGCAGTAGTGTACGATACTCAATACAACACAGCATCTTCAGGCTGTGCAAAGTTTTGAATGACAGACGATAAGCTATTCACTGCAGTCAACGGATCTGGGCCAAAGTATCTTTCTGAAAACCTCCATATCTAATACTCTGTCTCGCCAGCTCCGTTCTTCCTCTGATACTCGACTTATCAGGATACCCCACGTCAAAAGTAAGACCTAAGGACACATATCGTTTTCTGTTCAATCGCCAAATACGTGAAACAAACACCCTGATAACCTTCGTCATTCTGATTCCCTTGCATCTTTCAAATCTGGTTTCAAAACTCACCTCTTCCCTCAGCAATAAGTTCAGTTGTTCCAGGTTCACTTCTTTGCATGCGGTGTGCGTGACTATGTGTATATACATATGCATGTGTACATAAATACATGCATGTGTATACATGCGTGTGTGTGTGTGTGTGTGTGTGTGTGTGTGTGTGTGTGTGTGTGTGTGTGTGTGTGTGTGTTTTGTTCTGTTTTTGTTTGTTTTTGCTGTTGTTGTTGTTTTTTGTTTGTTTGTTTTGTTTTGTTTTTTGGTTGTTTTTTTGTTTGTTTGTTTGTTTTTGTTTTTCTGAAAATCATTCCTGGCGTATTTATTGTGTGCATCTTGTCTCTTTCCAAGTTTTTATTTGGATTAGATTAAAACTATAAAATTCATAACTTCTGATCTGATTCACATTATTATGCAGATTTCTTTCTCTCGTGACTGGTGATTTCGCTGCAAGTCTAACGCCGCTGCTGTCGTTCAGAGCTGGTGGTACCAGCGCAGTGCTGGATGAACAGGTCTCTTTCCCAGCGCACTGTCAGTCGGCCATAATTATCATCAGACATGGATGTTCACACTGTTCTGAATAATGTGGGCCTTGACGATGAAATCGAGATGAAATTTATGAAGTCTTGTAAGGGCAAAGACACAGTTTAAAAGTGTTTTTTTTCCCTGTTGCAGATTCAATAAGATGTTTTTTCAGCTTCATCCATGCGTGTGATAAATGTCTTCTGAAAACAATAGAAATCCAAAGAATATAATTATTCATCTCCTCTGTCTGTTCTGTTTCCGTGACTCTCTCTCTCTCTCTCTCTCTCTCTCTCTCTCTCTCTCTCTCTCAAGTGTTATAATACCCCTTCCCATGCCCACCCCCAGTCCCCTGGTTTTGAATTGTGGTCCATGGCCAAATTTCATTAAAACAATTTCGTTCGTTCATTCGTTCTCTCTCTCTCTCTCTCTCTCTCTCTCTCTCTCTCTCTCTCTCTCTCTCGTTGAGTTGTATTATGTTTACGTATACCCCCTTCACTTGGGGCTGTGGCCTGATTGTGAATAAATCACTCCAATCCAATCTCTCTCTCTCTCTCTCTCTCTCTCTCTCTCTCTCTCTCTCTCTCTCTCTCTTCTGTCTTTAAACACGGATCTACATATTTATTATATGAGGTGCCAGATGAAATGGTAGTACGTCAGGTTCAGTTTTATCTTCTGTTGTTTTTTTTTTTTCTGTTTTCTCCATTCGAGGTCTTGCCATTGACAAATGACTTGTATTAATGGATAGACTGTGATAAAAATCAACTTCAAAATACACTTCAAAAGTTACTTCTAATACGGCAGTCAGAGGCATTTTAGAATGAGACACAATTCACTGTATATCAGTTCATTTCAATTAAAAATACTAATTTGTTTAATCTTACCCTCTTCGACAGCGACATAAGAAGTCCAGTGTTCCCTGGTCTCCAAGACGCCAGCACGTGGCGTGCTTGAATACAATAGAAGTACGGCTGCACCCTTGACAGAGAGGAGCTTTTGTAGTATCTGTTTTTTGGTGGGGGTTTTTGTTTTTTGTGTTTTGTTGTTGTTGTTTTGTTTTGGGTTTTTTTTTGGGGGATGTGTATTTGTATTTGTAGTTCTTTTTATCACAACAAATTTCTCTGTGTGAAATTCGGGCTGCTCTTCCCAGGGAGAGCGCGTCGCTACACTACGGCGCCACCCATTTTTTGTATTTTTTCCTGCCTGCAGTTTTTTTGTTTTTGTTTTTTTTCCTATCGAAATGGATTTTTCTACAAAATTTTGCCAGGAACAACCCTTTTGTTGCAGTGGGTTCTTTTACGTGCGCTAAGTGTATACTGCACACGGGACCTCGGTTTATCGTCTTATCCGAATGACTAGCGTCCAGACCACCACTCAAGGTCTAGCGGAGGGGGAGAAAATATAGGCGGCTGAGATGTGATTCGAACCAGCGCGTTCAGATTCTCTCGCTTCCTAGGCGGACGCGTTACCTCTAGCGCCATCTTCTGCGCTTGATCAAAGTGCTGATGGCCAGCATGGTGGTTCTTCCTGGTGTTCAACGTTTCTGACAGTGTTTGGGGAAAAAAAAAAAAAAAAAAAAAAAAAAAAACTCTTCAAAGAAGCAACGGTTCTGTGCTCTCTGTGATTTACCAGGACTCTAGTACATTCAGGAGTGTGGAACTCGTCTGACAAAATTACGAAGTAAAATAAAACAACCCAGTACCTCATGTTTGGTTGAAACACGCAGCGTTAGAACGTCATGTATTTACAACGATTCGTCGACAAGCTACACAGCGTCTTTCTTCAGTCCGAGAGGGCTGGAGCCTTCATTCATTGAGCGGGTCCAGCATCTGAGTGAAGATTAATGACGAGTCCATCAGAACGTGGTGAAACAAAAACGAACAAAAAATAAAAAATAAAAATAAAAATAACCCCACCTTTATCGCCTCTGTCCGTTGAATTTGTTCAAGTTATTTCAATATTTTACACGTTCCCATGGCCTGACCAGCGCACTGGGTTAAATCACTCAGTACGGCCAGTCCTCTCTTCTCCTCTACACAGACCCCTCGGATGTCCAGTGGGTCTCTGAATGATCCAACCTTTAGCTTCCGTCGTCAGAACTGTGGTATTCTTTGTCAACATTCACCTCTTCAGTGTAAGAGCTTTCCGCTTGCAATATTTTGACGATGGTAATTGGGATGAAACGCTGTTAACGTCGTCTCTTTCGCCGTTCGTATGGAGAGAGTTAATGCGAAGGTCAGGCATACTTTTTTTTCTAGTTTTAATTTCTTCTCTTTTTTTTAACATAAGATGTGGTGGATCAGTCCACAGTCTTTGATAACTCTTTGAAACTGTAACTTGTTGAAGAATGCCTCCGTCACAAGTTACTGTAAGTTGCGTACTTTATTTCTCTTAAGAAATCGCTAAGGACGTCTATGCCTGCTCGTGTGTGGGATAAAGAAAGGAAAAACACAGTAGTGCGTTCTAAACATGTTCTGGTTTTGTTTCTTTATTTTGTGGGGAGGGGAGAGCGGGGGGTTGGGGGGGGGGGGGGGGACGAATAACTGCGCCAGGTCAGGTTTGAACATGTGTCGTTCCACGTTGAGGTTGGTCACTTATTTCGCTGAGAGCTGAGAAAATCGTTCGATGCGATTTTTGTTTGTTTGTTGTTGTTTTCTAACCTGCGAGTGCAGTTGGGAACGAGATGGCTGTTCCAATTCTTTAATATGCAAACCATCTCCAAATCCTGAAACTTCCCGTCATACTCATAAAAAACTGTTTCGGTGTGATCTATCACTCTTCCTGCAGTATTTTCTAAGCATTGTATAGCATTTCATGTCAAGCGAAAGATGGACAGTGTTGTCTTGATAGCGCAAAAGGGTTATGAGAGGTGCTCTTTGGGTATGTGATTATGGAACGTCCAAGGTCTTGTAACTGATGAATTACACAGAGCTCTTGGTAACGTGGGCAGACTGACCATTCTGCATTTGGGCATTTCCAATTTACGCGAGGTCTGCATGCATACAGGGAAATTAATTTTGGTCAAATGAAAACCATGGACATGAATAATGTCATCAGCACAGATCAAAATCATCTCAAATCAGCCAGGAGTAGATCTGACATAAGGAAAATGTCACGTGTTTCGTGCATGTTGAATGAAATGAAGTACAATGATTATGATAAACATTAGTTATAGAAGTGTTCCCTGTGTCGCTCATGCAATTTTCATCTTCGCAGACTAGCCTCGGTCAGACCATACTTAACGGAGAAAAACATGGCTCAGTTGGTTTCCTCTTTTGTCCTGTCCAGACTAGATTACTGCAATTCTACCTTGGCAGGTTTACCATCTTCCTCTCTTATTAGACTACAGAAAGTACAGAACAATGCTGCACGACGTGTTCTAGCAAAAAAAGAAATCTGATCATGTCATACCTCTTTTGCACCAGTTACTCTGGCTTCCTATAGAGTCCCGCATTCACTATAAACTAGCGGCACCTGCCTTCCGACATTCTGATGAATCTCTTCCCCCATATATCTCCTCTGTGCTGGAAACGCACGAACCATGTAGAACGCTAAGATCCATTTCTGAACTGTTACTTAAAGTCCCAAGAACTAATTTAAAAAATGCAGGGAATAGGTCTTTTAAGGCTCAAGTACCTCAAATTTAGAATTATTTGCCATCGTCCCTCAGAAATGCTCCTGATCCCCAGACCTTCAAGTCAGATCTAAAAACGCACCTTTTACGCAAACATTTATGTACTCAGCACGATGGATAGTCCAAAGTCTGTTCACCACATGGAGTTTTATGCTAGAGATATTTATACTCACGTAATCCTGTTTTAGTGCAACTGATATATTTAATGTGTCTGAGCGCGCGCGCGTGCACGTGTGTGTGTGTGTGTGTGCGCGCGCGCGCATGTATGTGTGTGTCTAAAAATGTGTGTTTTTAAGGAATGTATCTCTTTTTACTGTAAGCATTATTGACTTTTATTGTTTGGTGGATCATGCTTTTTTATTCATTCTGTGATCGCATTTGGATTGAGCTGTTGTAATTTTTTTATTTTTTTTATTTCTTTTTTTATGTCATGTTAATGTCTGGCTCGATGATGAAAGGCGCTTTGAGCAGCAGTACTGGATATCGCGCCATAGAAAAGTTATGAATTATTAAGTCACTAATCCCTCTTCATGCACTCTGGCATTAGGGCCGCCACCAATGATTTCCACTCATAGCAAACGTTCTCCTTCAGCCCCCAGCCCCCCCCCCTCCCAATCCCCGAACCCCTTCCCCCCAACCATTCTACACAGTGTGCCAGCTGGTCTTCTTTGCACTCTTTTGTCCAAAAATGTATCACTCTTATTTATGACCGTCTGGTGGATTCTATCGACGTGTTCCATCCAGCGCCATCTTCTGCACTTGATCAAAGTGCTGATGGCCAGTATGGTGGTTCTTCCTGGTGTTTTGGAGGAAAAAAAAAAACAAAAAAAAACAAAAAAAAACAAAAAACACCTCTGCATTCTTCAAAGAAGCAACGGTTCTGCATTTTTTTTTTTTTTTAAGTTTATGACTGGTGCTCTCGGTGATTTTCCAGGACTCTGGTACATTCAGGAGTGTGGTGAGAACGTTGCTCTTTTAAATGTTTAGTGTTGATGGTGCTATAGCGTTCCAGATGTACCCCGCGTGACACAAAAGCCTTTCAAGCTTTAGCGATCTGTGTCAAAACTTCTGCTTCTGCATCACCATTCTTTGTGTGTGTGTGTGTGTGTGTGTTTTAACCATGGTAAAACTGTTGTGAGGGAGCTTGGGGGAGGATGTGTGGTAAATGATTTGAATATACCTCGCTGTCACTTTATCCACTGAGCCACCATTCCACGAGTGATTCTGGTGCAGTTTTCAACACACCAATCACCAATATAAATATCAGTAAATGTATAAAGCATGCACTCCAAATCTGTTGCAGGCTGTATTGCTGCATGCACCATGCATCAGTACTATGCAAAGCATCGTTTCACAATCTTGCTTGAACACAAGCATTGTATCTCACGAAACAAAAACAAAAACAACAACAAAAAAAAAGCTTAGAACCTGGAAGCATCTGGTTGATTGTAGCATGTGTAACTGTCCGTCAAAGTTTTGTAGACTCAAGCATTCTTACATTACACAGGTAGTTTTTTTTTTGTTTTTTTAATAAATATATTAAAAAAAATGTAAAAAAGAAGAAGAAAGAAGAAGGAAAAAGTGAGATGACTGCGGTAGAATTTTGTCACTGACAGAAAAATATAAAAATGGTCATTCTGCACCACAGCAAAATACTCTCCAGAGACAAGAGCAGAAAAAATACATTGTCAGAAGAAAGCCATATATATATATATATATATATATATAATATATATATATATATATATATATATATATATATATATATATATAAAGCCTGCAAACTGTTCATTCTTGAGAACTGGACATTCGTTTTTGTTTCTGGATATGGTTGTATCACATTCACACATAAAGACTTACAAAACATTTTTTTTTTTAATTAAATTTTATTCATTATTAATGCAAATTCTAATTATACAAATGACAGATTGGGCTCCTACAATGATTAAAAAGTGCACATATATGCAATGATTATACATTCTATAGTAAAAGCTGAATGATTTTCTCAATCATCACTGCCATTGAAGCTCAACTACCACTGAACCAGCCATTCCGAAATAACCGCTCATTACGAGAGACAGACAGAGAGAAAAACGGACACACAAGCAAACTTATACAGATGCACGGACAAAGATGACACATTCTTCAATATACCATACATTATTTACACCTTACAATCATGTTGACTGTATAAACCCCTTAAATGGATAACCACACTGCAATCTGGCACAAACGTATTCAACTTATCTGATATTTTTTAGTTTAAAGTTTGGGATACACCTCAGAACCACCACATATTCTCATTAGTGGTCACTGAACCACCACATATTCTCATTTGTGGTCACTGAACCACCACATATTCTCATTAGTGGTCACTGAACCACCACATATTCTCATTTGTGGTCACTGAACCACCACATATTCTCATTTGTGGTCACTGAACCACCACATATTCTCATTAGTGGTCACTGAACCACCACAGATTCTCATTAGTGGTCACTGAACCACCAGATTCTCATTAGTGGTCACTGAACCACCACATATTCTCATTAGTGGTCTCTAAACCACCACATAAACCACCACATATTCTCATTAGTGGTCTCTAAACCACCACATATTCTCATTTGTGGTCTCTAAACCACCACAGACTCTCATTCACGGTCTCTGAACCACCACAGATTCTCAGTAGTGGTTTCTGAATCACTGTAGATTCTAATATGTGGTCAATGAAAACCACAGAAACTCAGTAGTGGTCTCTGAAACACCATAATCATATCTTTTTTTTAGTGGTCTCTGAACCACTCAGTTTTTCATTTAGTAGGCTCTGAACCAACATAGTTCAATAATGGTCTTTCATTCACATCAGATTCTCACAGTTGCCTGTGAATGACACCAGTGTTAATTACTGATCTCTGAACCACTGCAGGTTCTCAGTAATGGTCTAGCTGAATGTGAAAGGCAAGAAGGGATCAAGGAATCGCATGAGGAATCAGAAAACAAAAACAAAAAAAAAAAGACAAAGAAGTGATGGGGAGGGGAAGGGGGGCATGGGGGGAGGGGGAGGGGAGAAGAGAGAAAGAGAAGACATACAAAAATGAATGTGCATGTATTTGTGAGGGAAATACATGACAAAATAAAGCAGAGTAAAACAAACAAGCTCAAATGAGAGACAGAGCATAAATCTATGCAAAAGATTGTGTGCATAATATGTGCGTGAAAAAGAGAAAAAGTGAGAGGGGGTCAAGAGAGAGAGAGAGAGAGAGAGTAAGAAAGAGAGGGAGAGAGAGAGAGAGAGTCAAAGGAAAAACTCCATCCAGACATGAATTTACATTTCAAACACGTCCCCATGAATCAGTTTATACCTCAATGTAGCTGATGAAGACAGATATATATTTTGCAGGCCATGAAAAATGGCTTCTCCCCCAAATCATTAAACAATGTGATATACACAATCCGCTCATTTACCAATCACTCTCCCAGTCACGCGATGTTAGCTTTCTGTGCTTTAAACTCCACACACTGTTCAAGCCATGTCCTTCTGACACATATGTCGACAAAATGACACCTGTACGAAACAAAACAGAAAAAAACAACAACAAACATTTTAAAAAATAAAAAAAGACAACCTATCTGAGAAATAGAAGAATAATTTTACCATACCAAGGACAATTAACTGTACCTAATGTATCGCTCCACCTCACCACACACACACAAACACAATACAAAATGAGCAAAAGATTCGGGAAAATTCATTAATGAACCCAAGGAATAGATTCAGTCTTTGAAAAAAAAAAAAAAAAATCAAAGGCAAAGAAAGGACACATGATAGTCGGAGACGCAGTGACGGAGAGAGAAGAGAAAAAACAATGCCTCTTGTACAAGGTTCACAAATGGCTGTCATCTCTGTGGTAATATAAATGTACAGACACTCATCAGAACTTCAACATTTACATCTTAAAATCGCAAGATCTATATATATATATATATATATATATATATAAAAGAGGGAAAAAAAAAGACATATCAAATATACACATGCAAGTAGTCTCTACAGAGACGACAATTAAATCCCCACCATTTTTAAATTATGGTAAAGCAACAAAAAAAACAACAACAAAAAACCCACACAAACACACACAAACAACAACATCCATACACAAAAACTAACGAGCAAAGAATTTTACAATCACAGCTTCAAAAACACCCAGAACCATACAAATCCAAAACCCGAAAAACAATCCTGATCCAAATCCTGAAATACAATCATGCATGATGTATACACCAACCCAGTCACTATACAACTCAATGCATTCATACATCTTACAAATCCATGATAATCATGGCTCAATCAGAACAGTAAAATATCTTCTGAAAGTCTTATCTCAGTTTGACATGATGTTTTATTCTTTGTCTGCAAATTTTGTAAAGATATAGATTAACACAAAATTTACAACTAAAACCCTTTAAAAAATGTTTTTAAAAAAACTTCATCTGTGAAAGAAAATGCATGTCCCATTAGACAGCAAAAATAAATTGGACTCCACAACTGTTTGCATTAAAAAATGTTGACCTTTTTACTCCAGTCAGAATTATTAAACAAAATGTATCTTCTCCCGAAGACTATGATGTATAAACAGAGGCAGTGAGGGGGACACAAGGGACAGAGAGAAAGAAGAAACAGCACTCCACTGATATGACCAAGAACAGAATACCAGCTTCTGAATCGCCTGAAACAACAGCGTCTGTTGTTTCATCAAAAACAATCTTGTCAAATGGAATGGTTTAAAGAACAAAAATTATCCTTGACCTTTAATGAAAATAGCTCCAATACACAAACTTAAAGAAAACCATCAATGTTGCTGATACCATGTTTTTATCATGAATTCATGGCTGTTTGGGTTAATGTCTTTTTCTTTTTCAAATGAGCACTTTTTTGGGTCACAAACCAAATCATGGCTGCTTGGGTTAATGTCTTTTTCTTTTTTCAAATGAGCACTTAAAACGTTTTGAAACAGTAAGCAAATGTTAGTCTCCCTCCAGTTTTTAATTTTAATTTTCTTTTTTTTTTATGATCAATTTTGCCTTTCTTCTCAAATTTCAGGGACTATTCAAGAAGTCAAATAATCATGTAACGGCTCTGTAGTATCAGGTGAAGATTTGCTTACCACAATGACTCCATTAGATTTTAAAAAGCTTTCTCTACATTACTGCAACTGGGAACTGAAGACAGAGGAGGTGGAAGGAGAAATATCTCTGTGTGTGTATGCCTATGTTCTAAGTATAAAAGCTGTATGAAAGCAGAAAAAGGAGCAGCTAAAAAAAAAAAAAAAAAAAAAAAAAACACACACAAAAAACCCCCAAACAAACAAAAAGAAACTAGCTAATCAGATGAGTATAAAACATAAACTAATAATAATAATAATTATTATTATTATACAGGAAAATAGCAAAAACCCAAATACAGCCATAAAATTAACACACAATAAATGGTTAATTACTTACTGTTTTTAAAATGTCTGGAAACCGTGCAAGTGGAAAAAAAAGAAAAGAAAAAGAGGCAAACAAGTGAAGGGCAGATCTGGTGGGTGAGATATATGATCAAACATTAGGTCTTCTTCAGTCGTGCTGCCAGTGCAACACCCCAACCTTTCTGTGACAACAGGTGGGAAGAGGTGAAGGACACAAAGGTTAAGGGTGAAGGTCACAGAGCCTTGTACAACCCTTCAAGCAATTAATCCATCGTCACATTGTCTATGGCTGGGCACAGGAAGGCAAGACCCAATTTTCTCCGCCCACTGTTTTGACCGTCCAGAGGTACCCATCCACACCTGCGGCGAGTGAGGAAACTAAAGAGTAAAGTGCCTTTCCCATGGACACAAAACTAAGCCAAAATGGGGCCTCCAAAGCTGATCACTGATGAACACTGGTTCAGAAATCCAACACATGACCAACTGCACCACAGCATCCTCCCTAAAGGGAAATGGGGAAAACAGCGGTGCTCAACAACTGACAAAACTTTCATCTTCAGTCCCCTGAACTATTCTGAACACTGACAGCAACAGAATGATGATATTCCATATGAACTGATCACTTTTACACTTTACCAGCAACAGGAGTGAAAGACGAGACAAACAACAACTTGGATATATTCAAACAAACACCGACATTCTGGAGCCCAGACAACCAAACACATCTTTTAAATCATATCTTTACAAAATTCAAGAATATCATTTGGGGGGAAAATGTATACATATAGCTAGCTGCTCAATAAAGGTCCTTATCGATCACTGAATTTTTTTTTTTTTTTTTTTTAAGAAACTTTATCAGCACCCCTTTGCGCTTTAATATGGAATACATGTTATAACAAGGTATAACACAGAATGCCATTTGCTGGCATTCAGAAGGCAGTGATTAAGATGAGGACTCTGACATATATATATATATACACACACTACATTTTGAATATATACACTTGTGGCTTAAATGACACCATCATCATCATCAACTCAATCAATGTATGAGAGGGTGAAGTACTCAACAAGAAGTATGCAAATAGACAGCATGATTTCATGTACATTTCTCATCATTTGGGCGGTGAAAAAAAAAAGTTTTTCATCTAAAAAAAAAAGAAAAAAAAAGAGGTCATTCTTTCAATCAATGCACGTAGAAATTGTTCATGACTTACAAAGCCCATCATTTCCATCCTCTGTAATCAAGGGGGGTCAGTCAATGAATGGATTCAGTACACTGCTGACAAGGCAATCGAGTGAAAGTGTTTCAACAGTCCAAAACAATGTAGAATCGAAGCAACACACTGAACATGATTTGATAAGAAGTTTAATATTTGCATTCAACATTTTCATGAAAAAAGCAAGCAATGACTGAATATCAATGTCATATAGGCAGAAAGATATAGCCTGTCTCACCCTTCCGAGCACCCTACCAAAGAAACCAGCACGCAGTCAAAGAAAAAAAAAAGGGGGGTGAGGGGAGGAAGAGATATGGGACTTCATGGACCTATTTGCAACTTGAAAAAAAAACCCACAAAAAATAGCTTGATAAATAAAGCAGCAAAAGAGCCCAGCATTCAGAATAAAATCATGATAAACGTTTCGCAAATTAAGACAAGAGAAAATCAAGTTTACATGCTCATCAGCATATACACTCTAAACTTGATGTGTCTAATCGCACACATACACACAAACAGCCCCATCTAAAAATATATTTATCAAACACAACTTTTATTGTGTGTGTACGTGTGTGCGCGTGATCTGATGATAGCTGTCTTCTCTGATAAATGTTCTGTTTCATAAACATCTGTATTTCATACAAGTGCTCTACACAGACAGGTGACAAATGTAAGAATGATCAGAGACACAGACAATCAAATTGTAACTCTCCTTTATGTACAGGCCACAATGTCTCTGACACCCACCCACATGCACACACAGAGCAGCAAAGGAAACATTCCCCACCCATGAGAGTGAACAAGCACCTCCACATTACGCTCTTCTCATGTCTCTTGCACTTGCAACACAATCTGTACAGCCAGCCTTGGGTGCACACATGCATGCGCACACATGCATACACATAAAAACATACACACACACACATGCACACTCAAACTCAAACATACACACACATGCACACACACACACACACACATCTCAACAGGCTTCCAGAGTGTCGATGACTCGCTGAATGGAGTTGGCGTCTGTTGACCCAATGGCAGTCTGCAAACGAAAAATAATTTTTACATGCACAGAATTTGTAAGGAACAATGCTTTTTCACAACTAGGATGCTTAACAAATAGGAAATTTTCGCTGCCGGAAAAGAGGGTGCTAGTCAGGGATGCAAAGGGGAGGCAACCTGCTTCGGGAGGTTATCGGCCGTAGCTACTTTCATTTTCTCCACACAGGCGGATAGCAGTTTGCACAGGACAGGAATCAGACCCCTGCCGGAGTCTGCACTAGTGGGTCACGGTTAAGTATGTGTAATTAAACTTAAAATCACTTAAAAGTCAAAAGTAGAAATCAATTCATCATGTAAACGCACACACACACAAAATTTACTTTAGGAAACTGTTGATGGGATGTAGCCTATATCATGACTTATGGAGAAACTGAGTCCTCTGAATGACATTTAATATCCATGTGTTATGTCTTTGGCTTTTACAACCAACACACTGTCACTTTCAGCAGTGAATGTTCATCCATATCTTATTATACTATCCATGGCTATCACACCGTTTTCTTTATTCTTTTTCTGAAAGTGCTTGTAACATCTGAATAACATGAGCAATTGTTACACTGCCCCCCCCCCCCCCCCCCCCTCCCCAAATTTTTTTTTTTTTAAATAAAATTAAAAAAATGAATTAAAAAAACAAAAAAAAAACAAAGAACCCAACAAAAACCACCAGCAGAAAACAGCAGATTGATAATTTCACTATCACATTCATAGCAGCTGAAAGAGGAGTGCCTGTGGTGCACAGGGAGAGGGAGAGGGAGGCAGGGACATGGTGACGCAACTGACCGTCAGATTCATGAAGCCCAGGAATTTCTTGAGGATCTTGATCATGGAGTCAAAACTGCCCTCAGGGAGATGCTTCCTCACAGTCTCCACATAGTCCTGAAAAGTCAATCACCAGCAACTCTCAGACAGTTCAATAAGAAATTCAAACAACAATAAGAAGAAATAAAGAAAGAAAGAAATTTCACACACTAATGCATCCTTGAAGTTTCACCAATTTCAAATCTGATGATGACAAAAAGAGACAACAAAGATGGGATGGGTGGTGGGTAGGAAGGGGAATTCACAAACATACTGACCCCCACCCCTCAAGCTCCTGTCAACCAAGAGTTATGCCCCTTGCACAGAACCATTTCATATTGACTTTGCACGATCATCTTGGACAAGCCATCTATGTCACATCAGCCAACTTCTGGAACAGGCTGTTCAACTATGTCAAGCCACAGGCATTTCTGCAACATACAGTTTTGTCTCTTTTTCTTTTTCTAAATGCACACACCCAGAGCAGCGACTTTTTTTTAATATCATTAATATAGCACTATAAACATACACATTCTCTCTGCCATATGCACACGTAAAAGACACAGGGAAACACTTTTAGAGTTGTCAGAAAGACAACAACAGACACACAAATGGGGTAAAAACAAACCAAAAACAACAACAACAAATAAAACAAACACTTAAAACTGTCTCTGACAAGCTCACCTTCTTTTCTTGGATAAGGCATCCCAGCAGAAGACCAACGTAGGAGGCCACAATGCTGTTTTCCATGTGCTTCCCAGCTTTATGCAAGGCTGAAAGAGAAAATGGAGGCAGAATGGTACAGAGGATTATCTATCAATCCCGGTCTGGCCCTTTCTTTTTGGAAAATCAAATCGAGTGTTAAGTTATTCAGACGAGATGATAAACCAAGGTCCCACATGCAGCATGCATTTGGTGCAGTGAAAAAACAACCCACTGCAACACAAACTCAATAAAAAAATAAACACACACCACTCACTCACACACCACACAACCACTCACACACATACTACTCACACACTAGAATCACACATACCACTCACACCACACAACCACTCGCACACTACACAAACACACACGCCATTCCAACACTACACACACACATCACTTCCACACTACACTCACACACACACGTGACACACCACACAACCACTCATACACTGTACACACAAGCAGTCAAAATTCTGACCCAACAACCCCCCACCCTCACACCACAGACCAACGTTCAAAACCCGTACCTTTAGTGAAGGTTTCCTCATCCTCCAGAATGCTGGCACCGTCGATGGGTTTCTCAGCCTCCTCGCCTCCCTTCTCTTCTCCCTTCTCCTTGCTGCCCCCGTCACCATCCCCTTCCTTCGCTCCCTCCTTCGCTGCCTCCTTACGCTGCTCCTCCTCAGCGGCCTTCACCTTCTCTGCGGACCTGGCGATCCACTCGATGCCCGAGTCCGATTCCCGCCACTCCCCGCTTTTGTTGACAGAGTCATCAGCCTTGGAAGGAGTCTCCGGGGCCTCTTCCATTTGGCGGGCGGCCGTCTCTCTTTGCAGGAACAGCTGTTTTGAAAAAGGAGGGGGTTGGGAGTGGGGGCAGGGGGTGGTGTACTCCAATTTGAATGTTTGTAAATGAGGATACTTCTTTATACTGCAAACACCAGCATATTGTACAAAACTTTCTTCATGTCATGTTTTAACCATTGGTGTAATTTTTTTTTTTAGAGACTCAAATGAGACGTTTGATACTGTAATCATCAATATTGTCTTTCTTCTTCTTTTTTTTTTCTTTAGCTGTAATGATTCAAGAATAAATGTAATAAATTACAGATAAACGTAGCAATATCACCTAAAAAAAACACACAACAAAAAACACACCAATAACAAACAACTGTAGAAACTTAACTTCTAACTGATATGTTACTGCTGTACAGAGGTGGAGACTGCAGAGCAGGCAAATGTATACCAGTGGTTCCCCAGCAATGATCACTCCAAAACAAAATTTCATATATGTCCACTGATAAAATAAAGAAATCATGCTTGTAAGAAACACATCCATTATCAGCCTTTGTTTCTTTTTGTTGTTGTTGGTTGGCTAGTTCGGGATTTTTCTTTTTTTTTTTTAACCTATTCTTCTTCGAATGAGAGAGAACAGTTACCCCACAGTCACTCTGAGAGACAAACAGCTGTGGTAATTTCATAGGCTCAGTTTACAACAACAACAAAAAATAAATAAATAAATAAATAAAATACAATAAAAATTTAAAATTTAATAATAATAAAATAATAAATAAACAAATAAATGAAAATAAATCTGGGATATGCCTGTGTGCACAAAAGTATATAAAAAAATAAAGAGATAAAAGCTGTGGTAATTTCATAGGCTCGGTTAAAAAGACTCATTCTGGACATATGCCTATAATTACAATAAATTAATAAAGAGAGAGAGAGGGAGAGAGAGAAAATGTCTGGACCTGCTGTAACAACAACAAAAAAACCTGGACACATGCCTGCAGTTACTAAAAAATCTGGACACATACCTGCAGTTAAACACATATACAAATAAAAAGAGGGGGGTTCTGGACACATGACTGAACACACATATAAAGGGAAAACAGAGAGAGGGATAGAGAGAGACTGAGAGAGAGAGAGGAGAGAGAGAGAGGGAGAGAGGAGAGAGAGAGATAGAGAGAGATGAGATAAAGAGTGCATGTGTACCTGAACTAATGTAAAGGGAAGACCAAAGAGAGAGAGAGACAGAAGAGATGAAAAGAGTGGATGCGTACCTGAACCAGCGTAAAGGGAAAAACTAAAGAGAGAGACAGACAGGAGAAATGAAAAAAGTGGATGCGTACCTGAACCAGCGTAAAGGGAAAAACTAAAGAGAGAGACAGACAGGAGAAATGAAAAAAGTGGATGCGTACCTGAACCAGCATAAAGGGGAAAACTAAAGAGAGAGACAGAAAAAATGAAAAAAGTGGATGCGTACCTGAACCAGCATAAAGGGGAAAACTAAAGAGAGAGACAGAAGAAATGAAAAAAGTGGATGCGTACCTGAACCAGCGTAAAGGGGAAAACTAAAGAGAGAGAGAGAGAGAGAGACAGAAGAGATGAAAAGAGTGGTCGTGTACCTGAACCAGCGTAAAGGGGAAAACTAAAGAGACAGACAGACAGACAGAAAAGATAGACGAGAGTGTGTGTGTACCTGCACCAGCGTCTCCACGGCCCCCTTCTCCACAGGGTCCTGGTGCTCTGAGGTCTGGACCATCAGCCTGCTGTCCACCAGGTACTGCCGGCTGGACGCGCTGTGCTCCATCAGGTTGATCAGCAGTCCCAAGCTCTGTGCCAGCAGGAGCAAAGCCACACAGAGTGAGGAACTCAGTCACAATACCCCCCAAAATGGAGTATGGCTGCCTACATGGTGAGGTAAACCGGTGATATACGTAAAAGCCCACTCGTGTACATGTACAAATGAACATGTCAGTTGCAGCCCACAAACAAAGGAAAAGAGTCACAATGATCATCATAGCAAAAGTCACAACTGTCAAAACAGTGATGACTACAAGCTCAGGGGTAAACACCAAACCACTGAACAATTGCATATAAACAATCAAGAGATATAAACATGCACACAGACAAACACATTTTAAACACACATCAACACAGACGCAGCAAAACCATCTCCACTTTCTACACTTGTCAATCACACCAGCAGCTGGTCAAACCTCAAGCTCCAGCTGTGGTGATTTGAATCTACCTGTATGCCTACTGTCAGACACAAACATGTATAGAAACAGACTTCAGCTCAATATACACATAACATAAAACTGGTGACTAAGCAATAAATCAAATGGAAGATAAACGCCTGCAGACAGAAACCTTATTTCACCAAATCATGAAACTGTGTACGGGCACTTATACTATTCAAACTGAGATTTGCCTGCCAAAAACCAGCCATCTGGTTGGGGAAGCTTTGGAAAAAATGCATCTGAATTTTATATGGTACTATAACTTTACGTTTTAGAAACTATTTAGCTCAATATTGTGAAAGATACTTTGCAAACATATCCATTTAAAACAATATAAATTAAGTAGACCAAAGTTGCTTTTTTTTCATCTTTCTGCACTTGATTAGATGAACTATCATTTGGTCAGATCTGGCATTCTTTTTCGTCTCTTTGTCCTTGATTTGACATACTGTCAGTTGGTCAGACCTGGCATTTCCAAACAGTGCCTATCTATCTATCCAGACCTGACCACCCTGACAGAGTTGTAAACAGCATACCACCTAAAGAAAGACAGCAACAAAGTTGTGAAAGCAAGACCAGCTTGTTCCCTGCCAGTTTTACCATTACAAGGAAACAACAAGTGGTTCAGAACTGCAGATCAGTATGTCGATATCTTGCAGTGAAAGCAGAAATGGTGTGAGTCCGTATGCCAGTAATCTTACGGGCTCTTATGAATGTTATCAATGTGTGTTTGGAAACCAATCAAACTAATCAATAATCAATCACTGTGTCAGAGAACTTGTGCAACCTACACATAAGAAAAACTGAAAGAGACTCTTTTTAAATCTGTCCGACAATTTTCGCAGGCAATTCTCTATAAACACAGTCTCTCTTTTGAAATGTAGCTTTTCTATACTGTCTGACTGTACCCACACACACCTTTATACATGTGCACACACACACTCAGAGATGCCAACCCCTGTCAAGTGTTTGTATAAACAATCAGGAAATTTGGAAGGAACATTTTTATTTTGGAAGGAACACTGAGACTCCAAGCCACATCAGCAAACCGGCAAAGATGCTGTTTGACTGAGACACAACTTGATTCAGCCACGTTCTCTCTTGTTTGGACACATGAATAAGATGATTGGTCCACTCAATGCTGTTCCAATGTAAACACACACGCAATTAGCTGAGCATCATTACGTGAGACCAAGATTAGTAGTGACTGCCCTGGCCTCGTGATCGGTAAGTCTAGAGTAGTCTTGGTAATGTCATGACAGGAACAATTTTGATGCTGGCATAACGTTGAAACAAACTGCGATCGAGCATAACAAAATATGGCGAAATCGCAACAGTTGGCATCTCTGCTCACTGTCCCTCCTCCTACCACACTGACAGACAAGCAGGCACTGACCACTTTTACACACACACAGACAGACAAGCAGGCACTGACCACTTTTACACACACACAGACAGACAAGCAGGCACTGACCACTTTTACACACACAGACAGACAAGCAGGCACTGACCACCTTTACACATACACAGACAGACAAGCAGGCACTGACCACTTTTACACATACACAGACAGACAAGCAGGCACTGACCACTTTTACACACACACACACACAGACAAGCAGGCACTGACCACTTTTACAAACACACACACAGACAAACAGGCACTGACCACTTTTACAAATACACAGACAGACAAGCAGGCACTGACCACTTTTACACACACAGACAGACAAGCAGGCACTGACCACCTTCACACACACACAGACAGACAAGCAGGCACTGACCAATTTTACACACACATAGACAGACAAGCAGGCACTGACCACCTTTACAAACACACAGACAGACAAGCAGACAATGACCACCTTTACAAACACACAGACAGACAAGCAGGCACTGACCACCTTTACACACACACAGACAAGCAGGCACTGACCACCTTTACAAACACACAGACAGACAAGCAGGCACTGACCACCTTTACAAACACACACACACAGACAAGCAGGCACTGACCACCTTTATACACACACACACACACACACAGATAGGCTCTGACCACCTTTACACACACACACACACACACAGATAGGCACTGACCACCTTTACACACACACACACACACACAGTGGCACTGACCACCTTTACACACACACACACACACACACAGTGGCACTGACCAGCACGAGGAGGTCGAAGCGCTGGTCAGGGGGCACTGACCACTGGGTGCAGGCCACACAGGTCAACACTGTGTGCAGCAGGCCCTCCTCCTGCCCCACCCGCCCGCTGCCCTGCTCTGTTCACATACACACACACACACAATATATATAAAATATAAAATGTATGTGTGGTAAACAAACATCTTTAAGTCATCTTCTCAATCACTGTCCAAGCATAAGACAGTTAATTCCAAAAGCTGTAGTTAATCACTTTTCTACTAATGTTCCATTAGCCACTGAAAAAATTTTTGAATGATTCTTCATTGCTTAGAGTGTTTTTGGAAATTTCAAACACACTCCAGTCCAACTGGTATCCTCCTTTAATGTATTTTAACTAATGTCGTTACTTATATTTCCATTGTTGTGATACTTGCTGATACGCATACACCTATTTTCCCTCCAATAACACCTCATTTTTTACATTTCACCATCTCTTTAAACTTTATTTCTTGTAACAGACTTATTTTCATTTCCTCTAGTACAGACACTGACACTTTCTTACACTAATATTCACAAGCATTCCCTCTCTTTCATCCACTACCTCTCTTCTTTCCGTCTAATAACACTTCTACTGAATAGACATTAAACTGAAGATCTCACATACACCCACATCCAAGTATCTTTCATTGCAATCATTATAATCGGTGGGAAGAAAACAAGAGTTTTGATGACATGTACCACAAAAACAAAACAAAAAAAAATTTACACAATTCTGAATGATGCAACTCACCCTCTTTATTGAGACCTCAACATCAAACTGGTGGACAGATTTAAAGCCCTCCAAGCAAACACAACAATGTATAACTGTCCTTTTATTCCCAAAGCTATATGTACACTGAACCTTGACAGGCAGTACACATACTAATATATCTCCAGGTGCCATTTCTTGCTGTGACACTGTGTGGGGGTAGGGAAGGTGTGTGTTTCTTGATTTTAGGCAAGTCTTATTTTACAACTAACAGGTTTTTTGTTTCGTATTTTTTCTTAAGACTTTCTCCATATAATGAAAAAGAACAAATCTGGCAAAAAGACTCGCCAAACACCCAAGCCCACCCCATAAGAGATGACCTGAGAGTGCATCAACTGTACAGTACAACAGGTAACAAAAAAAAACACAAGAAAAACATGACAAGTTACAGTACACCCCTCACCGTTGTCATGGGTGACGTTGAGCATGACCCTGAGGATGGCCAGGAGGCAGTCAAAGACGATCCAGCCGGCCTGCTCCTTGAGCTCCACCTCGTTCTCCACCTCCTGCAGGGGCATGGTGGGCAGGCACTCCACGCACTGCTGCAGCAGTCTGCACAGCACAGCACGGCACAGCACGCTGCAGGGTGAGGGGAGACAGCTGGCACTATGTTACTATGCTAATCTGACAACACAGTATCTGCAAAGGTCTAGGGTTTGAATCCCCCTCTAACCTTTCTCCCCGGTTTGACTGGAAACTCAAAACTGAGTAAATGGACTGTCCACATGCAGTGATGTCTCCTTGAGAATTAGTGAAGCACGGCACCCACACAATTATGTGATCATTGTTCCATAAGACCCTCAATAATAAATTTTTGAGAAAGAAATATATTACACTTTCGTCATTCAGGCTGTTCTCCCAACATTTTCTTTTACTTTTTCCTGTCGGTATGTGTATTTGTTTTATGATCAAGGAGGATTCTTTTTCTACATAATTTTGCCAGACAACCCTTTTGTTGCCAAGTGTTCTTGCGCAACATTCTATGTATCTTCTTCCTTCTGCTGCGTTCGTGGGCTGCAACTCCCACGTTCACTCGTATATGCACGAGTGGGCTTTTACGTGTATGACCGTTTTTACCCCGCCATGTAGGCAGCCATACTCCGTTTTCGGGGGTTATTGTTTGAAACAAAAGAGTAGCACCCAGACAACCGCCCAAGGTCTGGTGCAGGGGGCAGTAAAAATCCTGGTCCATGTAGGGAATCGAACCTCACTGGACACTCACTTCCTAGTCAGGCTCATTATCAAAAAGCCACCACACCACACAGGTATACATGCATACATGCATGTGGGTGTGTTTGTGTGAGTAGGTGTGTGGGGGTGGGTGTGTATGTGGGTGAGTATGTGGGTATGTGTGTGGGTGTAGGGGGGGGTGTAGGTGTGTGTTGGTGAGTGAAAAGTGTGTGCACATTTTGCAGGTAGGTGTGCATGCGTGCGAAAACCTTGCATGTGTGTTTGAGATTTGTGTAGAATAATAAACAGAACAATTCAAGCATGGATACTTTTCTACTACTGTGTGTGCGTGCATGCGTGTGTGTGTGTGTGTGTGTTTGTGCATGACAGATAAGGAAAAAGATTATGCCAACATCAGAAAAGAGTGCTACAGCCAAAATACTCCTTTCTTGCAACACAGACCTATGTTGTTGTTTTTTTTCCAAAATGAGAACCTGCAAGGAATAAAGACATAGGCTGGATTTCATGAACAATTTCAGTTTCACAAAGTTTGCTTAGCGTTAGGAATTGTCCACAATGCTGACTTTGCAAAGTCTGCTTGGCGTCTATGCCACTTCCATTTCTGATGAATGCACAGTTGTTGACGCATGTGTATCAAAACTGACACACACACACACACTTACTTTCTGAATATACACTCTTCAAAAAAAAAAAAAAAAAAAAAAAAGATAAATCAACAAAACGGAAAAGTGCCATACCGGCCTGTGGCCGTGATCAGCAGCCCATTGTTGTAAGCAATCACATGGTTCTGGTTGTCAGTGTTGGTCAGCGTGATCTGCAAACATCAGATGTCACACACAGTTCAGTTTTCATATTCGAGGAGGTGTCACAGTGCAGTAGTCAAGTTCATGTACCGTTATACTACATCAATCCCTTTAACCTTTACTTTTCTTATAAAATATGGTGTTGGTCTTCCCAAGAGTAACGAAACATTCGGATAAAAAAAAAAATTAATAATAGTTACAGATATCAAGAATGTTTAAAAGACATTTCCTAGGCCTGCATTTTGCAATTTCAAATTATAAAAAAAAAAAAAATTTACACTTTTCCTTCACACACACACACACACACATATCACACACACACAATCACACAAACACATATCACACACACACAAAGACACACACACATCACACACACACACACACACACACAAAGACAAACACATACACACACACACACACATACACACATCACACAACACTCACATTTTCCAGAACCCGAAGACAGCGATCCAGCTTCCTGAGACTTGGGGTGTAGTTGTCCAGATTGGAAGCCAGGTCTCCCTTCATGCCTGATCCACACCGGTGAACTGAAAGCAGACACCTCATCAGCAATCCATCACAAACCACACGCTTTCTTTCTGTTTCTCAAAGAGGCAGGCGACACTGGGTTCGGACAGTCCGATATATGCTGCACAACATCTGCTAGGCAGATGTCTGACCAGCCATGCAACCCAATATGCTTAGTCAGGCCTCCAGTGGATGCATATAATACTTGTTTACCAATCGGAATGGATTTCATCTACAACTTTTGTTCATAGGAAAACACTCATGTTGCCATGGGTTCTTCATCAGCACACAAAGTTTGCCCTGCACATGGAACCTGTTTATAGTGTCATCTGAATAACTAGATGCTCAGACTATTTTCCAGCAAAACTTGGGAGAAAGGGTAAGACCCAGAAAAACAACATCAACAAAAAATAAGAGAGGCAAGGCCTTCAAGACTCACTTAATCAACCGTGACCATACAACAGCCTAGGAAGCCACAGAATCTAAACACACAGGATTGAATCCCACACTCACCAGTATGTCCTCCCTGTCCTCTTGACCTTGAAAGGTGGTCTTGATGCTAGTCATTTGGATGAGATGATTAACTAAAGTCCTGTGCACACTTGGTGCACATAAAAGAACCCATAACCCATAGCAACAAAAGGGTTGAAAGTGTTGTCCCTGGCAAAATTCTGAAGAAAAATCCACTCTACTAGTAAAAGCAAATACTTACATGCAGAAAAACAAACAAAAAAACAAAAAAACAAAAAAAAAAAAAAAAAAAAAAGGATGGTACTGCACTTTTGCTATGTGCTATCCCCAGGATTGTAATACAATAGTGAAATATAGTGCTATAATACTAGAAAATTCCAATGTTAAAGTTTACCATGGGGACAAACACTGACTACAAAGACTCACTTTATTTACTCAGGTAAGTCAAAATAAGACTGACAGGAGCACTCTAATTATCAGAAGATAACAACTGCAGTGACAATTGCAAAGCTGCATTTTCATGTGTGCTGCATGTCAAGTAAAATCAAATCTTATCTCCCTTTCATCATGTAAAAAATCCAGCAAATGATGAAAAGAAATAAAATTCAATATAAAACTGACATACAGAAAGACCACAATCAACTTTGACTGGATGGCAAGTTTAGTAAAACAACCAACCAAAGGTGTAAAATATACCCACTGCACTCAAAGACTGCCCTTCCATTTTTTTTTTTTTTTTCTAAATGACAAAAAGAAAGCAAAACATCTAAATATCCACAAGCATTAAAACTGATGAAAATACACACACACACACACACACCCTTGCCCCTCTCTGCCCCCACCTTCCACACACATGTAAACAACACCTGAATATTGTAAACACAATCTTCACATTCTCCATCAGTCCAGGATACTGAACGTAACACTTTTAAAAAATTCACCCCAAAATACAATAAATAAATAACATGGCTAGTCAGGAAAACAAAAAGAAAATTGTTTCTAAAGGAAAACCACCAAACCTAGAACTTTATTTGTGGGAAAAAGAAACGAAAAAGAAAAGAAGCAAAAAAAACAAAAAAATGAAAAAAACAACCTTTTATTAACTCTTTCACCACCAAGTTTCTGTGTGAAAAACACTCCCAAGTGCCAAATATTTTAGACTTTATACTCTCAATCACAGGCTTCAGCTGTGTCAAAACAACACAATGGGCTTGTTTACTTCAGACTCGATCAGGGGGTAAAAGTTAGTCATTGTTCTAATGAACGGGAAATTGGCGGCAGCTATCAAAATTTGTTATAATGTGTAAAATGCTCCTTTTAACATTACCCCTCGACGTCAACTAAAGTCGCCTATGGCGGTGCAATGTCTGGTCCACTAAAGTTGACTAAGGAGGCAAAAGAGTTAATGAAACTTTGCCCATGTTGCAAACAAAACCCCTTCCACCTACTTGTCTCCACAAAGTGGTCCAGACCCCCCAGGACTCGCAGCTCCTCCTTGAACCATTCCCCTGCACGCCGGGAAGTCAGACTCAGCAATGATTCCATGGCCAGGTTCCCTGTCTGTAATGACAGTAGTCTGTACTTTAGAAGGGTTTGCTGGTATGTAATTACATGTTACATAGAAACAAGGAACAATACTGAAGATATGTATGTGTGTGTGTGTGTGTGTGTGTGTGTGTGTGTGTGTGAGCAATCCAGAAATACAGCATACATAACAATCAAAGTCAGTGAAAACAAAAAAAAACCTGACTGAATTATTGTATTGTATTGCATTGCATTGCATTGTATTGTATTGTTTTGTATTGTTTTGTATTCAGTCACAGCACACTATTCTGCATGCAATTCGGGTTGCTTTCCTTGGGACAGTACAACCCCATAATTCAGCGCCATCTTTTTTTTTTCTATTTTTTTTTTTTAACCTATCTGGAAGTGATCATAGTGGTTGGAAAGTGGGGACAGAAATATGTGTAGTTACTAATATATTTGCATATATAGTTACGAACAGATAGGCATTTGGACACCAATCAGACACCAATCAGTATGCAAATGGATACCAATAACCAATGGATATACATGATATGGATACTAATGGTTATGCATGCTTTTGAGCATTCTGAATGCCTCTAAACATTCTACCACACATCAAAACTTTTGAAGGTCATTCTTGTACTCTGAACTTACAACATGCTGATTTCACTTTCAGATTTTAAATCTGATTTTAACACTATTTCTCCTGCCATATCTGCTGCAACAACATACAATCCCAAGTTCATCATCACTAAATCAAAACAAAACTAAGTTACTATCCATACAGAAACAAAAAAACAAAAACTTGTTGTGTCTCTAATCCAACCACACTGAACTAAAAATCATCCATAAAACTCCAGACTAAAGCGTAAACAAACACACACACACACACACACACACACAAAAAAAAAAACCAACCAAACACCACGACCAAATTTCTCACTTCAACTTTACTAAGACAAAGTCGACACTGAAACAAATTCTTTTCAACAGTTCCAGTCTATAGTGTTAACAACAATAACAACAAAAAAAACCATTATTTCTTGCTCCATCTTTATTGAGGCAGTCAATACTCTGTCCCATCCAAACTGAAACACACCTCATCCGTATGAATTTAAAAAAAAAAAAAAAAAAAAAAAAAAAAAAATATATATATATATATATGTGTGTGTGTGTGTGTGTGTGTGTGTGTGTGTGTGTGTGTACACATATTTTTTTATTTTCTCATGACGATCTTTACCAAGAGGATGCCACCCAATCTGAAACAAACTCCACCCACCAATCAAACTCCAGCTACTACAAGTGTTGGACAAAACAATCCACACAGTGGCTCCACAGCACACTCACCGAGACAAAGTCCAGGTCGATCTGCTTGGCGTTGGTCTCCTTCTGCAGCTGCACCAGCAGGTCCTGCACACGGGCACGCCACTTCTCCAGGTCAGCACTGTCCTCTCCGGCGCTCTCCGGCCCCTGCTCTGCCTCCGCTGCTGCTCCCACCCGGGGGCTCTCCGGCACCTGTCCGTTGGAGCGCGGGGTGTCCACCTCGTTCAGCTTCAGCATGAGATGGAGGCTCTCCTTGTCCAGGTCCATGTTCAGCCGGTCCCGTGACAGCATGAACATCATGGACGCCGTGCTCAGAGCCAGGCACTGCAAGGATGTTTTGAAAAAAATTATCTTATAAAACATAGTTGGGGGTTGTGTTTTTTCATGGTTTTTTTTACTTGTTTTTATTCAGTTCACATCTACAAGGTGGTTAGCAATCACACTGTCTTTTTTTTGTCTTTTCTTAAAGACAATACGACATATAAGGAGGAAAGTGGGGTTTTTTTTGTTTTGTTTTATTCTTTTGTTGTTTTTATTCTGCCCAATTATCTGCGGCTTTTCAGTGGCATTACTGCTCATTCCGAGTACCCCATACATGACCACACCCCGGTTCATTTGTCTCAGTCTCAGCGCCAGCTGCCTACACAGAACCATCAATGTTAGGCCACCAGGAAGCCAAAACACCAGAGGAGACCCTGCACTGCTGCTGAGTCACTTTGGTGTTGTTCGGTAGTGCCTGTTCTGATTTTACATATTTAGGACACCTTCTACTAAACACCGTACCGACGACAAAACAAAAAAGGTTTTGAGTCATAATGTTCAAGGAAGTCACCACCTACTGATGTCTACTGATGACAAAAATAGAAAAAAATAATAAAAAGTTTTTGAGTTATAATGTTCAAGGACACCACCTACTAAGCACCCTACTGATGACAAAAAAAAAAAAAAAAAAGTTTTTGAGTTATAATGTTCAAGGAGGACACCACCTACTAAGCAGCCTACTGACGACAAAAAAACAAAAAAAAACATAAAAGTTTTTGAGTTACAATGTTCAAGGCAGGAAGGTTGCAGACTGGTTAAAATTCCAATATGCCAATACAGTGTCCGTGAGGGTTTGGGTTTGAATCTCAAATCACCCTTTCTCCCGAAGTTAACTGGAAAATCAAACTGAGCGTCTAGTCATTCAGATGAGACAACAAAACCGAGGTCCTGTGTGCAGTACCTACATGGCGCACTGAAAAATAACCCATGGCAACATCTTCATCCGTTTCCTCCATCCAGCACATGCAAAACTGCTGATCGACTCATCCTCAGAAAGGAAAGAGCATACCACTCCTCTCTTGCAATCTCTGCCTTGGCTCCCTGTCTCACACAGAATTAAGTATGAGATCTGCACTCTCTGGCATAGATGTGTAATTAAACAAATTTACCCCATTCTATCTATGTGACTGTCTTCACCCATACACCCCATCTCGCTTTCTATGATCAGCTTCAGATCCACAATGTCCACAACCAGCCTTTTTCTTTCTCTAGACCATCCTTTTTCGCTTTGTCAAATCTATGCTCTCAGCTCTTTCAAGTCAAACCCACCTCTTCCAAAAACACCTCCTCCCTACCCTCTCATTTTCCATGCTTTCTTTCTCTAGCCTTCTATCTACTGACAGGTTTTCATCCCTGAAATGGCCCTTCTGTGGCTGGCTGGGTTGTGAGCAACATGACCTAATTGGAATACATCAGTAATACAGAAATGGTAAATCAGTGACACACCAGTCACTATCACTTACAGGAGAGGAGCAGGCATCATGAAGCAGGCTGAAGATCTTGGTCACTGTGCCATGAGCTCTCAGGTGCATCCGGAATGCTGGGGAGATACACTTGGCTGCCAGCTGAATGGTGCTGTTCAACACAGGGGTTAAAAATGGTTGAGGTTAAAGGAGGCGCCAAAGGGTTGTTGACATCAATGGACTTTATGATACATGACAGCCCAGCTACCAGTGGCTTTCTATCTCTGTCTTTATTATGGCTTCCTCAAGCTGCAAACATCAAGTAATCAAAAGTAGAATAATAAAAAATACGAGGCAAAAACAAAGTAATCAAGTGAGTAAACTATCCTCAACTGATCAAGGGAGTCTTGGAACCAGTGCATACTATCAATGTTTCAACTGGCAAGCCGAGTTCAGAATCATTACAGCACCATGGCAGAATCAGTTAGGCATTGGATTTCTGATTCAATGTTCACCAGTGATCAGGTTTCGAGGCCTCATTTCAGCATGGTGTTGTGTTCTTAGGAAAGGCACTTTGCTCCGACACGAGAGCAGCATTCAACAATGACTGACACTATATTGTTGTTCTTCTTAGGGTGTCAAGAGTGGATCAACATAATAGCTATTTAGACAGACACATCAATATTCAACTTTAAGCTTTTATCATACAGTATTTTGTTTCAGTATGACCATTCAAGTAAGATTTTTTTTTTTTCTTCTTTCATTTGCTTTTTTTTCTCTGAAAAGGAAGTTTTATATCTTCAGTCTTTTCAGTTAAATTAAGAGTATACATCCATGCTTGTACACATGTGTACATACATGTATGAATGTACACATCCTTGTTTCCAGATTTTTCTGTGCATGTTTGCATGTGTCTGTGTGTGTGCTAGCATGTGTGTATAGTTTCCAGATTTTTCTGTGCATGTTTGCATCTGTCTGTGTGTGTGTGCTTGCATGTGTGTACAGTTGTTTGTTTATTACTCTTTGTTCAGAGTCTTTCCATCTTTCCTATCCTCAATCCACAGAACTGCTGGAAATCACGACTGACCTGAGAGCCCGTATAGAGATAGGCTCACTATCTTTGAGATTCTCCAGCAGATATTCCACGTCATCCATAAAGTCCTGAGTCTCTCCAGACTCCTGCACTTCATATGCCATCTTCACATTGTGGACCACTGTGTAGAGCTGCAAACAAAAAAAACAAAAAAAAAGAAATATTTTTAAATGTTGCTACTGTCCACAAACATATGTACCACTCAGCTACACTCAATATAGCAAAAATGGTTTGGAAATCATGGAATACTGCTTCTCCTCGTTCGTGTATCATGGAATACAAATCTAATGTTTAACAGCATATGACAGGTGCTGAGAGACAAACACTACAACCAAACATAATTCATGTAAATCACAGACCTGCCTGACTCACTGCTGGCCTACATCTGCTCTGAGAGCTGCATGTCAAGTTTTTTTCCTGGTCTGACCAGATTTTCATGTCTGCAGATTTTTTTTCTTTCCCCAAACTTCTTCTGGGGGGTAATAATTAACTTTTGTGTAAGCTTTGTCCATTTAAGAACGGAAATTTGCAAATGAAGAAAAGCGTACATGCTACAGCTGTCTTGGGTCACTCATCAAAATTTGCATTCAAAATTTGTCTTTGAAGCAGGAAGCGACATTTTCAAAGGATGATGGAGAAAACCTGAGGTTACAATGGAAACCATTTTCTTTTCATCATTTAAGCATAAATCCTCTCAGCCTTTTCATTCTGTATCAAAAATATAAAATATAAAAAAAATGAAAATAATTTCTCCTCTGTTTTTATTCATTCAACCAATGTGAATCAGTTCAGAAGAAACCTAGCTCTGCCAAAAATAAAGAACAAAAAGTACACAAATGAACTAATGACGCAGGATTCTCACAGGTGTGACCCAAAAAAATTCTGTACAAATTTTTTTCCACACCAGACAGAAAATGCTACACACCACATACAAAGCCAAAGTGAATCAAAATTTCTTCCACTACACTGATGATGGAGAGATCAGTGGATAACCCTTTATCTTCCCCCCCCCCCCCCCCCCCCACCCCAAATGTAATCAAGCTCTTGTTGACAGCACCTGGGGAGCTTTCAGCCTCGGCAGGCTTCCGTGCCATTATGATGCAGAAACATTGCAGAAAATTTACTGTTTTTCCTACAAATTTCCTGTGGACACATCAGAAATACTGTGGAAGTTAGTTGTCTTCCTTTACGGTTTATACATGAATATACAGGAATGTGAAAAATGTTTAATGACACAAATCTTGATACCAGAAGAGTGCTTGGGCACAAGGCTCAATGAGTTCAAATTGCAAGACTGTGCTACACTCTGAAGGGCAAAACATATTTTTCCAAAAATGTTCAAGACCAGGAAAAAGGTTAAAAACTCTTCACTTTAAGTTCTAACATGACTTTTCCAGACTTCCACAATTTTATACAAATTCTGTAATGTTGCAAGACTAAAACCCTAAACCGCATAATCAATACTCTCACATCTTTGTGCTGCTTTTGAACTTTGACAGAGGTGTAGGCCTGCTCGTGTTTGTCCTTGGGCCAGTGCACTGAGCGGGTCAGCTGGGGCTCTCGGGTCGCTTTCCTTCCTTTCTCCAGCTCTGCTTCCTTGGAGAATGGCAAAGCTTTCTTGGCTTGTTTGGCTGGTGGTGGGCCTGCGTCACCCTGCCAAAAAAAACACATCAACAAATATGCAACAAATATTGAATAGCATTTTTTGTCAACAAATATGTAACAAATATTGAATACCTTTTTTTTTTTTTTTAAACATAAGCAGTGTATAATTACTAAAAATCCAGATTGTTTTAAAATTCAGTGCAATGTATTCAACTCCTACAACCAAATTAAAAAACTGGCTGAAGTTTCAGAAACCTCTGAAAAGCAAGACAGCTACGAGTGAGTTCCAGCTGAAGTGATATGCCCACTCACTTACTTACTGTATAACTGTTACACTTATAAAAAAAATAAATAAATAAATAAAAATAAAAACCCTTAAGATGATACATTATTAACAGTAAAGAAGTAAGCCAAACCTGATAATCTAATGGTAATAACCATAATATTAATAATATCTATATTATAAGCTTTACATTGAAACCCATGTGTAATGATATATATATATACAATAATAAATCATGTTCAAGTTGTATCTGCCAATACAATTCTGAAATAATGAAAACAACAAATAACATTAAAAAAAAAGCAATCAAATACAAAATATTTATTTAAAAAAAAGGAAATTTTCTCGATTTCTGGATTATAAAAACAACAGCTAAACAGTGATATTTAATGGTTTAACTGTGTGTTATTTGTTCCAGTTAGTTATTATCTTTTCTGCCAATGCATAAAAGAAATTACTTAAAAGAGTCATATATTTAGGTTTAATGAATAATTATGTACAGAAAAACAAGTATACTGTCAGTATTATTGTTAGCATAGTCCAATTATTCACACACACCCTCCCCCCTACCCCCCACCCGCTTCATATATTTGGTTTGAACTGACTTTCATCTGGAACAAGTCAAAATACACTACAGTTACTGATTTAAACAGAACAGGAAAATCTAATATAGTGCTTCTTATTCTTAGAATATGAGGCCAAGAGCGAAATTACTCAGAAGATTTATTTCAATCTTAAGAGTTGTAGGACTTGTACAGTGTGTACTAGCCAATAATAACTAAAAAAAAGTTCCTTGCAGTCTAACCGTGGACAAAACAAAAGACCATTATAAAACATTCAAAACAATAATAACAAAATAAAATAAAAAATGTTACCAACCTCCTTGTCTACACCTTCCTCTTCTCGCTGCCATGATCTAACATTGTAGGAAGCCTTTAACGGGGACTGCAGATTTAAAAAAGACACAAAGAAAATCAGTTCATTCACATGTGATATGGTCAATCAACAGAGTAAATTTGTCAACAGAATTTGAAAAACTGTAAACACAAACAAATAGTGACATACACTTAAATTTAAATCTAACATGTGTTTACACACTCACACACACACACACACACACACACACACACACAAATTACCTTTTATAGATATGCGTACATATGCATTTGCTGGTTCATATGTGTGTATATTATATGGCACCTTTGTACATGTATGCATACAGTGATACATGTATAGTATACTGACACACGTACAAACACAAAACAAATGACATACACAAACAAACCAAAATATATTCCTGCACTTGTAAGTTGTACCTTCTGACATAATGAAATGGCAAAATTTAAATATTACTGAACATTCAATTCATCCTTATCCACAATATAAAAGTAGAATTTATAAACTTCACACACACTGACACACACACACACACACACACACACACACACACACACACACAGAGTGACAGACAACACAGACAAACACACACACACACACACACACACACACAATAAAACACCAACAAAAAAACACAACCATGCATGACTGAAGTCCATGGCAATCTTCTCTTTTGAGACTGACAAATGGTAATTTAAAGACAAAAGAAATTAAACAGTCACTGAGTAAGTGAGAATCTATCATTCTATGCTAAAATCAGTACATGTATTGATATGATGTAAACATATTCAAGAAATTACAAACTGAAAGACAGCCATAGCACTCACACATGCATGCCATACAATATAAATATACTTAATTCCCACCAGTCAGCTTATAGACGTGGTCATAGTTGCGAAACAGCCCTTCTTAGAATAGTGAATGATTTGCTTTCGGGATTTGATGAGGATAAGATATCTGTTCTCGCTCTCTTAGATTTGTCAGCAGCTTTTGACACTATCGACCACTCTATCCTCTTGAACAGACTTAAAACTTCCTTTGGTATTCGTGACACTGCACTAGCATGGATCACGTCTTACCTGTCAGATCGTACACAGAAAGTGTGTGTAAATGGTACATACTCTAGAGTATCTGCCTTGAAATATGGTGTCCCACAAGGGTCCGTCCTAGGTCCTGTTCTTTTCGTGCTGTATGCGGCTCCTGTGTCGGATGTCATCAGTCATCATGCGATGTCGCATGAGAGCTTTGCTGATGACACACAACTTTATCAGTCGGCTTCCATAGCTGAATTTGATGCACTGGTGACTCAAACACAGGAGTGCATTGCTGGCCTAAAGGACTGGATGACTCTCAACAAGCTGCAATTAAATGATGATAAGACTGAATTTATGATAACCTGTCCAAAGAAGTTTCGTCAACATCCTTCCTTTCCTGACTCTGTTCTGATCAATAGCACACCTGTTTCACTTTCTCCCTCTGTTCGCAGTCTTGGTGTAATCCTGGACCAGTCTCTTTCCTTCCAACAGCACATTTCGAATATCTGTAAAGTTGCCTATTTGGAACTGCGTAGAATCAGCTCTATCCGCCACTATCTCTCAACCGATGCAACCAAGACACTTGTATGCTCTCTGGTTCTCTCAAGATTGGATTACTGCAACTCTCTTTTGGCCGGCCTTCCCAAATACCTGTTAGACAGACTCCAACGAATTCAGAATAACGCTGCCAGACTCATTTGCAGAGCTTCTAAATTTGACCATGTTTCTCCTCTCCTTCAGTCTCTCCACTGGTTGCCTGTTTCTGATCGAATAGACTATAAGCTATCCACTCTGACCTTTTCTGCAGTCAACGGATCTGGCCCAAAGTATCTTTCTGAACTCATCCATATCTATACCCCGTCTCGCCAGCTCCGTTCTTCCTGATACTCGACTTCTCAGGATACCTCACGTCAGAAGTAAGGCCTATGGACACAGATCGTTTTCTTTTCAATCGCCAAAGACGTGGAACAAGCTCCCTGATAATCTCCGTCATTCTGATTCCCTCGAATCTTTTAAATCTCGTCTCAAAACTCACCTTTTCCCTCAGCAATAAGTTCAATTGAGGCAGGTCCACAACTACATGCATGTATATGAATGTGTATTGTGTGTGCGTGTGTTTATGTAAGTTTGTGCCTGCCTATGTGTGCATATGTGTTAGGGTAGCTGTTAGATACACATGTATGTTAAAATGTATGTATGCAGTGTGTGTGTGTGTGTGTGTGCGTGCGTGCGTGCGTGCGTGCGTGCGTGCGTGCGTGCGTGCGTGCGTGCGTGCGTGCGCGCGCGCGTGTGTGTGTGGTCACATTTTGGTGTGTGTTTGTAACATAGATATAATGTTTTAGGTTATCAAAAGCGTTTTTGTAAAGCACCTAGAGCAGATTTCTGGATAGTGTGCTATATAAGTATCCATTATTATTATTATTATTATTAAGTATACATGAGGTAGAATACACTAACACAGAACAGATGCACAGGAACATACTGACACTTGTCACACTTACACTCAGTTACAGTGTATCATACAGGTACATGCTGACATGTGTACATTACACATGCACATTGTTGAGAGTGACACTCTGATCATTCAGTTAAGTTTTTAACTGGCTCAAGCACAAACTCTAATTGTGTACAACTAAACTACACTACATAATTTAAACTTTCAATGCATTTCTGGTCAACCATACCTTTTCGAACACCTTGCGCTGCAAACTTGAGGCACTGGATGAAGTCTTGGACTTGAAGAATCGGCGTGGAGCAGCAGGTACACTGTCTTCCTTCTGACTCCCTTCGGCAGGCGACACCTCTTGAGAGAGTTCCTGAGAATCATCAGATGCCACCGGAGAAGGAGTCTCCTGAGAGTCTGAAGTTCTCGCCTGAGAATCAGCAGCAGACTCTTCGGCAGTTTCTGAAATGTCTTGACCACTTTGCTGAGATACCTGAGAGTCGGTTGACGGTGCCTCTTTTTCCAGAGACACCTGGGGAGATTCTGCTGCCGGTTTGGCTTCTGCCTCATCGGTGATGTCAGGTGGGTTCTGCTCCTTGTCTGCAGTGTCCTCACCGTTTGAAACCTCAGCTGCTTCAGGAGTCAGTTCTGGCATGGGCGGTGAGTCAGCCTTGGAACCATTCTCGTCTTTATCTTCCTGCCCGCCAGACTCGCCTTCTTTAGCGGTGTCCTTTGTGGCAGGCTGTGGAGGTCCTCTGGACTTGAAAATCCTGTACTGCCTGCCACCACCAGAGCGTGTCCGTGAGGCAATACCAGAATCGTTTTTGTCAGCTGAACTACTGTTGGGGGTGCTGTTGGAAGAACTGTCACTCAGATCTGAAGAAACTGATTCCTGGTTTGACTGCGAGGCCTGTTTCTGTCTACTGTCAGTCCTTGCTGGTTGTTTCTGAACCAAAGACTTTGATAAGGAAGTTAAGGTGTTGGCAGCAGAGCAAGTTTCTTCATCAGCAAAACGAACCTTCAGTATCCGAGTCGGTGTGCTGTTAGCTGAGCTGGTGTCCTGTGAAGACGCTGATGATTTTTTGATGATTGGAGAGGGGGTTACTGCTGCTGCAGGCTGTGAAGATGGGGTGGATGGCACAGAGCTGGCATCTTCCTGGGAAGTGGTTTCCGCTGCCTCCAAGTTCTTGTCTGCTTTGTTCAGTTCCTTTTTCACATTTTTGAAGTACTTGGTCTGCACATCATCTTTCTTCTCAGACACCTCAACCTTGGGTTTACAGACAACCACTAACGTCGTACCTTGTGTTCCCTTCAGCTCTTTGCTGGAGACCACAGTGCTGTTAAACATGCCTGCGGTGGGTTCCTTCTTTCCATGCGTTGCTTCATATCTCTTACGGTATTCCTCTATCAAACCTGGGTCTGTGTAACGCGATGGTCGACGTCCTCTTGGTAAACCCGTCGGCCCCTTCTTTCGCTTCTTCGGAGGGGGGTCATCAGGAATATCAATGACAGGCGTGATGATCTCTCCAGTGTACGTCTTCAAGGGTGTCCTTCGAAAGGTAGCAGGGAAGATGTCATCATCATCCTCATCATCAGACACGGCACTTGGTTTTGCACTTGATTTTGCTTGGGCCCTGTTCTCATTACCTGAAGGAGGAGCAGCTTCTGCTCTAGGCCTTTTCGGAGGAGGGGTTTTCTCTTTGACGCTAGGTGGTGAAGACCCAATGGTCGCAGGAATCTGGCTTGTTGTACCAGGCTCATGCGGTTCAATGGAATACACCACCTCATACCCAGAATCCGTCCTCACTGTCTTCCCCACTTCCACAAACTGGTCCAAGATGAGCTGCGATGAGGGAACTGCAGGGCTGGAGGGCAAACGCCCCTCTTGTGATCTGCTGTAGGTTCTACCTGGCCGAGCAATGGCAGTCTCATTACTTTGGGCACCCACAAAGTCCTTAGGCTCCACATTCGCTCCCCTCTTTCCCTGTGTCACGATCCTGGAAGCAGGGAGGCGTGTAGAGGCCTTCTGTGGCTCAGCAACGATGACAGTGCGCTGGGTTTTTGTGTTACCCTTGCGCTTATCTTCAGTATCAAAACTGAAAGGATCTTCTGGCTTGGTATCCTTCTTTGCTGGTTCCGGCTGAGGTTCAAACACAGACTTTTTGTCCTCACGAATTGCGACAAAGTTTGTTTTACCCCATTTTGTGTGGGCTGGAGATGCTTTGATTGCTACAGTTTTTTCATCAAAAGACGTCTTGGAGTTGCTTCCTCTGGTTCTGCCATAGGTTTTGGTGGCTCCAAAACGTCTCACAGTGCTGGAGGTACTCATGGCTGCCCACCATAGTGACAGGAAACCACACATTAAAACACAAACCCCTGAATAATGTGAATAAAAATGTTTAGTTTCATACTGTAACAATATGACTTATGAGTGAATGAACATGAAAATAAACCCTTGAGTAAGCAATGCAGACATACTGATCACCCTTCTGCTCTTAGTACTCTTACTACTGATAATACAACCCACCTTAGTGTTTATGTCATTGAGTGTATTTTCATAATGGGTCACTCACAAAAGCTGATCAAAAGTATAACATAAAAAGACAAAAAAATTAATTTAATCTTTTGAAATAAAAATATATTTAAACTGAAAATCAGAAATGTAGGCTATGACCAAGATTAAAATTATAAGGAAAATCAAGTTCCATAAATGTAATTTGCCTGTAGTCAGTTTTGCATGATTCAGAGACAGCAATCTAAAGCAATTTCTTTAGAAATAATAATCATTATATGTCCTTTGAAAGGTAGAGGGGAAGTTGTCATCAGATGTCATCAGTCCCATTTATAGCCTTTTAGTTTTACAGCCACATGGGCAGTGAATTCATATATTCACTATGTAAAAAGCTTGGCACAAGAAATCTAAACCACACGTGTTTCCATCTTTTCTGATGTATGCATGAAATATGTTGCAAAGATTTTTTTTTTTTTTTTTTTCAAATTAAGCAACTGCAAGACTAAATTCATATGATTTTTTAAAACATGATACCCATAACTTATGAAACATAATTATTATAGAATTAGAAAGGAGAGGATGAGTTTCTGACTGGTGACAATTTTTGACATCACTCAGTCATGTGTGTCAACTTCTGTAACATTGATTTTTGGAATAATGCACTTCTTGCTGGGGATGTTTGGATTCTGAACTTATGTCTGCCTAATTCTACATAACAAAGTTTAACATGATCATGATGATTTTTCATTATTTGCCATGGGTGGTAGCTGCTCTTATCATATACTGACACAGGATTTTTTTTTTTAATTCTGCATACATACACACAAATGAAAAACCCCAAAGAGGCTTCTAGCACTGTATCTTCTGACCACAGAAATCGTAAAACCTCAACCTTTAAGTTTAACCCTTTAATTAAACCCTACTGCAACGGAACCCAGGAACCTCATATATAAACTGGAATGCCCTCAGTTTCAACCAAATTCATCATTCGCACACTCAGCTATTGTGCTATTGTACCTGAGGCAGTATAATAAGCGTTTATATAACTTAGTTCAAAACCTAGTCTCCTGATCGCAAGCGTGTTCACCTATTCACAAGCATAAGTAGACCAGTACTAAGGTTCAACAAGTGCTCGTTGTGCACTAAGTGCACAACTGTACCCTGTGCAATCCACCAATCGCAGCGTTTCAGACGACCAACAAGCTCGTTACATATAGCGTATGTAATTTTAATTTCAAAGACAGAGTAAAACCCCTTCCGGAAACATATGTATGGACTGGTACACTGATCTGTGTGACTGCAAGTGACGGACGCCTAACGCTCGCATTCGTGTTTACAGTTTTTGCACGTAACAACTGGCGAAATCATGCAACTGACGTTTCATCCAACATATGCTACAGAAACCAATTATAGTGAAATGTACCTGTAGTATGTCTTCAACTTGTAATTTGTCCCTGATTGTCTGCATTCAGGCAAAGTTTGTTCACAAAGCGTCAGGATCAACGATGGCAAGCGCCATTTTACCTCACGAATGTGTTTTACCCTAACGCGCAGGCGCAGAGGCCTCATTTATACAAAGTCACCAGCATTGATGAGGGCGTCTTTTCGTATAAAACACGGAAGATTATTCTCGATTTTAACATTTTGAAGAATTTTATTTGTCTCCCTTAGACCAAGAAATGCATTGACAACTAAATTACAGTTGAAAATGACATGCAGTCCGCCTGCAGCTGGACAATTTATGGGTTGCTAAGGATTCCCGTTGTCGAAACACACAGCAAATAATTACACACTCAGCAACTAACAGAAGCAGATGTTTTGCAGTGCCAGCATCAAACAATGAATAATATAGAACCCCATTCTTTAGCAGTACAAGAGTGAAGTGGAACAATCTGTCTGAAGACAAGTCAGCTAGCTTCAGACAGACGGCCTTCAGCCAACACCACTTGTTCACTTGTCTCTTTCTCTCTCTCTTTTCTTCTTGAATTAAGTTAATGATGTAAGAATGTCGCACTGCATATTGACGGTAATCGTGTCAGTATCACATGTAAATGTATTGCTATTTACGCTTGTATTATTTCTGTTGTTGTTGTTGTTGATGTTCTCGGTAGAATTTTTGTGTGTTTCTTGTAATTGTTTATTTCCATATTATCCTTTCCAGACTCCCACTTCCCCCATTTCTTCCTTTTTTATTTATATTTTTTAATTAATTTTCTTCACTTTTTTTTCTGAGGGCAGGATGTCTAGTAAAAAAGCTGTATAAGCTTATTCTTTTACCCTCAATAAAGATCATTTTGACTTGACTTGATTTGACTTGACTTGACTTGACTTGACTACCCCTGTGCGCAAACTTCCTGTGTTGCGGTTATAGTCAATCTTGGCTTCAGCAACGTATTCACCCAGATCCAGACAGTGTTACTTAACCGACTGACACTAAAAAAGAAGACACATGTACATCAGTACCACAAAATGAAAGATTTGTGTTCGTTTGGGATGCCTTGAAACTGAAACTATATCCGTTTGGGTTGGGAGCAGATGCCACTGACCTTTTTCACACCCGCACACGTGTCAGTCAATCTTCATTTCTTTTTCTTGTACTGATGTGTGCATGTGTCTCCTTTTCCCGTCTCGGTCTCGATTAATACTGACTTGTGATTAGTTCTTCTGAGTTTATACACCTTTTTACTCCGGCACTGAATAATACGTATACACATGCACACAACTGAGCACATGCACGCGGCAAGCAGACCGTGATGCAAGCATGCAAACCGACACACGGCACAGAGACACACTGGACACACACAGACACACTGTCAGATTAACTTTTTGTTGTACTGAACTTTAAGCAAATCATTTGAATTGATGTTACTGAACTGAGCAACACAAAGAAAATCAAATTTAAAAAAAACAAAAACAACTGACAATGATATGAGCTTTAAAAAGCAACATATTTAACAAATCAATTTAACAAGTTTCAATAACATCAATCTGATTAAAAAAAAAAAAAAAAAAAATTAAAAAAAAAATGTCACGTTTTAAGACACACACACACTTACAGATGTGTATCCCCCACCATACATCAATACATCCATGAATGCACACAGACGCCCATTTACATTCCCACATCTCATCCCCGGCCCTACCCCAAATACACTTGTATACTCATATTACAACACACACACACGCGCGCGCGCGCGCACTTTCAGTAACAGAAAACTGAAGAAATAAAACAACATAATATGAAATTGTTTAGCGCCCAACTCTCCAACCAACGGCTGGTTTGCATGAAAGAAACAATTAGAAATTTCAAGAACCACTCGATTTCTCATCTCCCCACCCGGGGCTCCCCGCAGGATGCAACAGTCAGAGGCCGGAGATCGGAGATGAGATTCAGTTCCTGAGGGGTTGTAAACGTTGATCCGTCACCGTCACCGATCCCTCAGATTCCGAATCCTTTGGGACGCCTTCGAAGCTTTGTCAACCACCTTTCTCCAGTCCTCGCGTCTCTCGGCCGCTCTCAGGGTGTCTCTCAGCTCCATGCCTGTCCACTCTCGAATGTTGTCTTCCCATCTCTTCCTCTGTCTGCCTCTTCTTCTTCCTCCCCTCACTGTGCCTTGTAAGATTGTTTTAGCAAGACCAGAGGAGCGTGTGACATGACCATATACAATCTTGCATTAACTGAATCGGATTGTCAATTTGGCTTGGTAATGCAGACTTCTGTAGATGAGTATCACTAAAAGAATTGTGACTCGAGAACAGAATGACGACCGTCAAATGACATCAGGAAGAGGAGTAGTGTTTACAGAGCGATCACAAAGGAGATATAGAACAGAGCCTTAGCCCAGTCAGGAGATCAGGGTTGGATCAGACTGAGATTGTTCAAAGAGACAATTTGGAAGTGGGTATGAAGAAAACTGATTCAGAACTTTTGCTGATTGAATCCCGTTCCAGCCTGTCAGATGGAGCATACTGTGGTCTGTTGCCGGTGTGGAACGCAGCCAACAGATCAGCTGAAACAGACAGTTCGCCTCGACAGTTCATCAAGAGACAGTACAGACGGTCATTTACCACTATTAGCAAAGCAGCTCCAGTGCTGTGGGTAATTCGTGCTGAATGAAAAGATATGAGATTTAGAAGAAAACGAAAGTTTGTTGCCAGATGGTCTACAGCTGGAAGGGAACATTTATTTTCCCAGTAACTGTGGAAATAAAAGCAGTTAACGATGCCGTGGATACAGGGCGAAAACTTTTGAGGTCATTTTGATCAGGATTGGCTTAACAAGCGCGTTTTTTTTAATAATATGAGTATTATTCATTTTTGTATACACATACTCACACATGCAAACATTGTTCTGTCAATGCAACAAATTGTGTCCTCATTGTCATACAAAATGGAGCGGGGCCCGGGATAGAAAGTGCAGAATTTCCATAATAGTATTTACCCAGTATTACAGAACAAGTCCAACACTCGGCTTACATCACAGATTGACATAAGTTTACATTTGGGCCAACAGCAAAGTGAGAGCTGTATTATCAATGGTTTCTCCAGTCAATGGGAAATCATTTACAGCTTAGTCTTTTGTGAAAGATTATGACTCTCAGACTAGGAGGCAAAATTGCACTGGCTCTTAGTGCTGCAGCCTTGTGGGCTGGTTGACCTTTTGGAACCATCCCAACGCCGACTGTCCTAAAACCCTCTTGGCCGAGAGAGTGGGGATGTAACTTGGGCGAGACACTCTCCACCATAATCAAATTCTAGCCCAAATAGTCAGAACAGCAGTTGCCTCCTCTCCTTTTCTGATGGTCATAGTCGGACACGACTGACTATCATATAACAGAACAAGTCCTAACTTCCACGAGCACACAACGTTTACGACTGTAACTATCAGTAATAAAGAAAAGTCATAAGAATTCAGTAATGCCATAAAGGAAGCACTGTTGTAGACTGGGTTAGATGCTGGTTCAATTTCTGATGTTCAGTATGCACAAGTGATCAGGGTTTCGAGGCCTCAGTCGTGTAGGCGTGGGGTTATGATCTTAGCACTTCCTTTACTCTGATTTTAGTCACTTCACATGTGCCATGTCGGTGATTTGATGTGCATACATGCTGTTTATTAATTATGTAATTATTAACATGTACCATTAGTTGTTCTGTTATAAATCACGCTTTCATTCCTACATTTTTATTATCCTGTCTTTAATTTCAATCCCCAACACTTTTATTTCTCTCCATTATTCATGTTATAGTAGCCCACTACATAATTATGATACTGATAAACTGAATTGATTTAACGCCTTTCACTATCTTTTAACTTTTATTTCTTTTGTTTGAGATATTTTCATTCATCCTCTGTAACCATCATCCTAGTATTGTTATGTTGAATCGTTTCTCTCCGAATAAAAAGAACAGTTTAAAAAAAAGGGAAAAAAAAAGAAAGAAAGAAAGAAAGAGTTAATGGCAATAAACTCATTGTCATTGCTCTAAATCAGTCAAGATTTTCAATTCCACTGTGTTCTTGCGCAACATTCTGTGTATCTTCTTCTTCTGCTGCTGCGTTCGTGGGCTGCAACTCCCACGTTCACTCGTATGTACACGAGTGGCTTTTACGTGTATGACCGTTTTTACCCCGCCATGTAGGCAGCCATACTCCGCTTTCGGGGTTGTGCATGCTGAGTACGAGTATGTTCTTGTTTCCATAACTCACCGAACGCTGACATGAATTACACATTCTTTATTGTGTGTATTTGATCTTCTGCTTGCGTATACACACGAAGGGGGTTCAGGCACAAGGAGCTTTGCACATAATTATGTTGACCTGGGAGATCTCGGAAAAATCTCCACCCTTTACCCACCAGGCGCCGTTACCGAGATCCGAACCCGGTACCCTTGAATTGAAAGTCCAACGCTTTAACTACTCGGCTACTGCGCCCGTCATTCTATGTATCAATATGTATCAGTTGATAAATATCGAAGTAAGTATTCCCACATACTTTGTTGTTTCATGCATGGATTCTTTAGGTTTGTCCAAACTTCGTTGAAAAGGTCAAAGCTTCCATAGCGTTTTACAGCCATCATGGCAGTGGGTACACCGCTTGAGAGTTCCGTGCTTTCATGACGATTTAATAGAGGCCAGTTATATCATCTGTACTAGGGACGTCGCGAGCACCAGCCTCGGGCCGACAACCAGGACTCTACCAACCGAGCACAGCCAGGATGCAGCGCGGACCACCCTCGGACCGCAAACACGGACATCGCCAGCGGTTAGGACACAGGGAGGATCCCCCCTATGCCCCCACAGGACCATTGGACCAACGTCTCGACCACATCACGCCTCATTGATAAGACCACAGCCACGAACAACTTGACCTTAAGGGCGAACGCCAATAGGTCGTTAAAGTCACTCACTTAGGTGACCTGTTCTCTCAAAGTTTATTGCACTCACGATGGCGCTTCATTGTACAGGGTTTATATGTATTTTAACTGTGCTTTCATATCTGTGAAACTGCATGTTTGGTGCATATCTGTTATGCATGTGTGAGTGTATGTGTGAATGTGTGTCTTCATGTTTTACATTTATTTGCTTATTTATCATCATTGTTATCTTATTTCTTTATTTATTATCATTATTTTATTATTATTATTATTACTACTACCTTTTTTTATATTATAATTATTATTTATTTATTTATGTAAGCTTATCTATTATTTATTCACCTTTTTTTTTTTCTCAAGGCCTGACTAAGCGTGTTGGGTTACGCTGCTGGTCAGGCATCTGCTTGGCAGATGTGGTGTAGCGTATATGGATTTGTCTGAATGCAGTGACGCCTCCTTGAGCTACTGAAACTGAAACTCAAAGTTGATTGGCTCTCCAAAGCTGCAAGAAACAAAGGCGATCGAGAGAGGCAGAACGTGCAAAACAGCAGACTTCTTTTCTCGACTTTTTGCTTCAGTTTCTTTCTTTCTTTATTTATTGCACTCACGATGGCGCTTCATTGTACAGGGTTTGGTTGTTGTAATGGAGGCTATCAACTGAAGAAATGGAGGACAGCACATATTTGCTGCAAAGTGCCTTTCCTGAGGATACACCACTACTGAAACGGGGCCTTGAACCCGATCACTAGCAGATCAGAAAGCCAACACCTAACTAGTTAATTCTACAATGGCGTCTGTTTAATTCCTCTGATTGCCTTATGCCAATGTCAGAGGTCCACTCCACCTTTCTTTTTTCCCCCCACACATTTTCTAATGCAACCACCCCACCACTAAATTTTTTTTAGCAGATCTCATGTACTTGAACTAATACCTTATTCTGGCATCATTTGCACAAATATTGTGAATACCTTTCACACCGAGATGTAAATGATATGTAAAAATTCTAAATGAAACTTATCACATGCATCATTCAAGGAATGTCAGTGTTATCTCTCTCTCTCTCAGACACAGTAGCACACACAGACACAAACACACACCACACTTGTGCACACACACACACACACACATTCAAGTCTGCATAACAAAACATAATCACACAGAAAGATGTGTCAAGTAATTTTTTTTTAATACAGGTTTGCATGTACAACAAGCCATTCTTTTAGTTTTAGGCAGGAAATGTGAAAAAAAGGAGAAAAATCAAGATGATTCATTAATAAATAAATAATAAGAAGAAAGATATGTTTTTATTCTTTTCATTAAAACACCTGGTTCATAAAGATTCACTATAAAGCTCTTAATATAGGATTAATTAAGGTGTTATAGAACAGAAATGGCATATCTAAAACAAATTGGTGAAACACACTTGTTTCCAAAGGACAACAACAACAACAAAAAAAGCACAGGAAAAGATAAGAAAAAAACCACAAAGAAAAACAACAACAAAAGTATGAGAACAGCCACACAAAAAAAACAGAAGACAAATATAATAAACTGTGGCCCATGAAAGAGCTAACATTCTGAGAACAAACAAAAAGCATAAAATAACTGACCTGAAAATTACTACATCCTTCAGAGGACCCACACATCGCATTAAAACTCTTGGTAGAAAGCAGTGCAAACACCCCTCTACCACAAACAAAACCAGTTTCAGTGACTAAATCAAAACCATTGCTCACTCTTTCAGATCGAGAGATCGTAAATGACAAAGTCAGACAGACTGAGAAAGAGAGGGAGAGAGAGAGAGAGAAAGCAATGAAACACACAAACAGGAGAGAGAGAGAGAGAGAGAGAGAGAGAGAGAGAGAGAGAGAGAGAGAGAGAAATGAGAAAGACAGAGAGGGAGAGAAAGACCTACAAACACCCACAAACATGGACTCTCTCCCTCATCATGCAACAGATGTACTGATGCTAACTGGGGTATTATTCGGTAACTGCAGGAATTTTGATTACAAAAGGGAGCCAAGTCAACAATCGCTTCATTAACCATGCTCTGATTAGTCCACTACCATTATACTCAACCATGATAAAGCCAATAATCTGTGCACATCTGATATAAATGTAGATGTCAGTCAGAGGCATCCTGTACATATATTTTTTCCTGTCTAATCTGTGCGTTTCTGATAAAATGAGTATGCAGAAAGCTGTATAAAATGAATGAGTACACAGAATACATTTTAAGAATTATTTCAATAACAAATATATACTTCTGTAGAGTGTATCAGATGCTTATGTGTTTTTTTGTTTTGTTTTTTTTTTGTTTTGTTTTGTTTATTTTGTGTGTGTGTGTGTGTGTGTGTGTGTGTGTGTGTGTGTGTGTGTGTGTGTGTGTTTGCCTGTACATGTATGTGCACACACATGGTTAAAGACCTAATGTGTGCATTTCTGTATGTTGAGAATGTGAGCATGAGGACAAGCATTTCATCATTTGCAATCATAACTAGTTAAAAACAAGAAAAAGTATCCAAGGTTTAACTGAAACCGCAGGCGTTACGGTGAACACACTCTCAGCTGTCAAAGAGACAGAAATCTGTGGAAGAAATCACAATCAAAAGCAACCGAGACAAAATTACCCAAGAACAATAAAATTCGTACTTCCTTCTCATCCTCCTCCCTACTTCCAGATTGTTCTTTTTTTCACTCCTCTTTTTTTTGTTTTGTTTTGAGCATTACCTCATGCTGTTATTCAACTAATTGACAAACTGTACAGACAACATGTACTCCTTCATTCTCAATCACAAAACAGCTTTTCAGATATGCCACTTGATGTTCACAAATGTGTGCACACGCACACACAGGAAAATAGACCTAAACATTTGCACACACACCCACACACACATGATAAGCAGTCAAACAAAAACACAACAATTATTACCATCAATGTTGCTTACACCCAAACACACATGGCCATAAAAAAACAACAAAAAAGAACAGAAACAAAAAAACATGCATACATATATACAAACATATCAAACAATCATAATCATTTCACAATATCCTAAATGTACACAAACAATTACCATACATAAAAAAGCAAAAAGTTCTATTCAACATCAATGTTCAAAAAAAGATGCTCAGAAAAAACAACAAAAAACAAACTTTGAACAAAGAACAATTAGAATTAAATGTCACAGTTTATGAACCACATGAATGTCAATGACAAGCGACAGTACATGCAGCAATCATAACAATCAATTTAGGCATCAGCCAAAAATGACAAACTAAGTCAGAATTCAGACAGTGAAGTCCACTTCCTTTACATCAATCTGGATACTTAGAAGATGTTCATATAGCAATATCTTTCACGGCAAACAAGTCGAAACATTTCTGGTTAAAGCAAGCTTTGAAATTTCTATTTTTTTAAATTATCATTTACTAGCTCAAGCACTAGGTTTATCTGAATGTCAGGCATCTGCTCACAGTCTTCCATGAGGCACTACCCCTTGTCAAGCTCCCACTAATTTCTTGCATGTATAAAAAATAAGAAAGCAAAAGTTATATGTGTTCTTCAGCATCAAAACTGCAGGTGTAGCAGAGAAATATGCACTAGTCTCCTCGCTATGCCTCCTGGAAGAGCTGAGAACTTGATGGTAGCAGCAGCAGTCGTTTGTGGGCCTTCCATGTAAAGGAAGGTGCTAGAATCTAAATCTGATTGTTACCAGAGCGTGAACAAACGATTCTAACTTATGTACAAAACGTTTTTAAGACATTAAGGGCACATTGCAAAACGGTATATTGCATAGTTTGTGGGGATAAATGATCCTTCAGTTCACCACCAGACAAGCCTACCAGAAAAAAAATGATACAAGCTTCAAGTCTGTATATCAATCCATACATATGATTCTTCCTTTAAAAAAAAAAAAAATTATGTCTTTTTTGTTAACACAGTCTGTGATAAGTGTTCTGGATAATGGGTCATTCGCTTGAATATTTCTTTTGTTTCTTTCTGCCTCCCTGTCTTTTCTGACATGTAGAATCAGATTTGACTTGCAGCCAAACATGTGATCTGATCTCCCGTCTCATACTCAGACATGCTTCTCAGAAATATGCTCTCTGTGACTGCACAGTCAGAGAGTGAACTTTCAACCAACTATTGAGAGAGTGAACTTTCATCAAACAATTATTTCTCTCCGCACTGTACACACAACCAAGTGCTTTAGGAATCTGAATCACATCTCGACCTTTCTTTGCTTTCTATGTTCGTGTTATTGTTGCTCATGTTGTGTTTCAGTACGTTGCTCATTTTGGTTGAAAGCGACTTGCACTGAAGCATCATTAAAACCTTGTGAAACCTTGCTCTGTCTAACACCACAAAATGAGAACCTGCTTGATCTGACAACTTGGCTCTGGGGCCATTTTGAGCAAAAATCTCAAAGTTACAAGTGCTGCCATATTTGAATTGTATTAACAACAGCTCACAAGAAACAATACTGAGCGTTCAAACATGCAGCATTCTGGTGATGAGTTCAAGATTTTTTGTGTCCTGAAAGGACTGGATGATAGACAGTGCACATCATGAATTATCACTCACAACTTGTTTTGTTATTGTTGCTTTTTTTTGGATTTTTTTTTTTTTTTTTTTTTTTTTTACAACACAACACAAAACATACAATATTTTCATCAGGAAGTGCCATGATTTAAGTGTTCTGATATTATGTAAAAACAAAATAACAAAAAAAAAATAAAAAAAATAAAAAAACAACAACAAAAAACCATCAACACACATCGAAATTTTTGTTGAACACTCTGTCAACATTGAAAAGAAACATGAGACTTGTTAACCTGTTCAAGAAACACTTTTTTTTTCTTTCTTTTTTTTTTTTTTTTTTTAATAAAGAGTTCACAAAAAGTGGCAAACAGGAACAAGACTTCTTCAGCTTGAAACCCTTTGATTTTTCGTTCTCACAAATCTTGAGTGAAACATAAAATAAAAAGACATGTTTTCCAAACCATCTTCTGATACAAGCTCATGACAACACCTGCTTCAATACCATTACCAGAAAAAAATGACTTTCTGCACCAAACTGGTCAAATACACCCAAACAAGATGTCAGAGGTCAACATCATGACAGCAACAGATAGTCACAGATGTGCCTGCTGCCAACCCAACAACAAAGATCTGCCTTGAGGGAGATACTGCAACACCAGAACCAAACCTTCTTCAGAGTACCTTCAACATGTCTGGGAAGACCCATTTTAACCTTCACCGTACTTTGTTATTTACCAATTTATTCCAACAAAGAGAGAGCTGTACGATCAATTGCTTCTCCACTTCAGTGAGGATTCATTTTTATAGCTTTGTCATTAATAAAGAACTATGAATGACTCTCAAACTGGGAGGCAAGATTGCACTGGCTCTTAGTTCTATAGCCTCGAGGGCTAGTTGGCCTTTGGGGACCACCCCAAACGCTGACTGTCATAACAGAGCCGTCTTGGCCAAGAAAGTGGGGATGTACCTTGGGCAAGTTAACCCTCTCATTGTAATGGGGATGTACCTTGGGCAAGTTAACACTCTCACTGTAATGGGGATGTACCTTGGGCAAGTTAACCCTCTCACTGTAATGGGGATGTACCTTGGGCAAGCTAACACTCTCACTGTAATGGGGATGTACCTTGGGCAAGTTAACCCTCTCACTGTAATGGGGATGTACCTTGGGCAAGTTAACCCTCTCACTGTAATGGGGATGTACCTTGGGCAAGCTAACACTCTCACTGTAATGGGGATGTACCTTGGGCAAGTTAACACTCTCACTGTAATGGGGATGTACCTTGGGCAAGTTAACACTCTCACTGTAATGGGGATGTACTTTGGGCAAGTTAACACTCTCACTGTAATCAAATTCTAGCTCAGATAGTCAGACAGGGCAGGAGAGTGGGCGTGGGAATCCACACAAACCCGAGGCTGCCTTCTTGTATCATGGCATTGACAGATGTCTTGGAGACTGAATTTGAAAAGATGGGGAAGTAAACAGTGTATAGTTTTGTGCTGATATATTTTGTTGTTTTCTTACAAAGTGTGTATCTATTTTGTAAGTAACAGAGACAACACAAAATGTGCAAAGAAACAATTCCCATACAGAATTAGAGGCGTTCACAAAATCTAACCATAATCTAATTAAAAACAATTCTTACTATTTACTTACAGACAGAAATAGGTCGACCAGAACCCCCGACGTATGGTGAAGGTTAACAACACACTAACTTGCAGATCTCTTCTCCACTTCATTCAGCATATAAATCTGATCCAGTGAACCAACAGAAACGCCGACAGCATCAACCAAAACTATGCCAGACTGACAAAACTTTGTCTAAACTCATGGTCACAAGAATCAAACCAAACATATTCACAAATGAGAAACACCCAAGTGCATTATCCCCCCCACACCCCCACCGCACCCCCCCCAAAAAAAACACCCGAAAAAGGGAAGGAGAAAAAAAAGGGTCTGATTGTAATCTGAATGTTTTCCTGACACAGACAAATCAAATCAAACACGTTCATCAATGAGAAACACCCAAGTGCCTTATTTGAGAAAAAGAAAAAAAAAAGAAAAAGAAAAAAAAGAGGTTCTGATTGTAATGTTTTAGAGGAATAACTTTTTCGACAGTAAGATGTCTTACAATGGTATCAAACTCCTGAAATCTGTGTAACAAATGTTAAAAAAAAAAAAAAAAAAAAAAAAGAAGAAGAAAAAGACAGAAAAGAAAAAAAGGTAAGTCACAAATGGGTTGAAAATGTCAACATCTCAAAATCAAACTTGTTTTGAAACATGCGCGTGCACACACACACACACACCTTGTCAAACTGCCATCATCCAAACGCATCTTGCTCTTATGGTTACAAATGCATATTCAGTCTTATTTTCTTTCCATTACTCTCTCTCTCTCTCCCCCTCTCTCTCTCATACACACAACACAAATGCCTGAAAGGGATCACATCCAATTCCCCATGCACACACACATCGGAACCCAAAGTTGACACTGGATGCATATGACGAAGATGGTCTGGAATGTTCTGGAGTAATGCTGGCAGCTCGCACGCCACATGAAAAACTAGAGTTTACTCTGGAACAGAAACCCAACCCGACTGATCAAAACAGAATAATAATTATAATAGTTACTACTGGTAGTCATAATGCGCTCTACCTTCTTAGCACAGGGGCCCATAACTTTGACAATTAACATCAATAACAACAAAAAACCAAAAAGGTTAAAAAAACAACAACAAAAAACAACATTTGGGCAATATAATTAAGACTTATAGCAAGAGATATCTTGTCAAAGCATACACACGCACCCACACATGCACACATGCATGCACACAAACACACACATCCCACCAACAAAAACACAGTTGTGTACAGTAACTAGCTATCGGTACAAAAACAAAGATATTGTTCTGCTCACTGAGTAGATACCCCAAAACAGGGTATTTGTTCAGCCCAAAAAAATTCATTAAAAAAGTCATAACATGCATGCTGGCTTCTCAGCCATCCCCATCTTCATATTTGTGCCTTTCAGTTGCAGTATATTGTATGATACAACAACAACAAAACTCTGTCTCCTGTAACCACAAAAACTACTAAGCAAATGAAAAAAAAAAATGTCATACTCAGCAAAATAAAAAAATTGACAAACAATTATACAAAACAAAAAAAACTAAACATTCCCTTACCTTCTTGGACTCTGGTGACTGGTCAAGGGCGCTTGGTGATGTGCCACTGAGGACGGTGGGGTCGACAAAGATGTCAGGTATCTGGTTGCCAAAGAACACCTTGGTGTTGGCAGCCAGCGCCTGGTACTTGGAGTATTCCAGAAACTCCTTGGACAGCTTCATCTGAAAGGCAACAAATCAGCATGCGGTGCTCTGTGAGGGTGATGCGGCCAATTAGCGGTAAGTGATGTAAGTGATGCGTGTGTGTGTGTGTGTGTGTGTGTGTGTGTGTGTGTGTGTGTGTGCGCGTGCATGTGTGTGCACAGGTGACATTAATTTTGCTTGCAGCCTTATGAATGTTTTAGTTCACACATGCTCACACACACACACACATATTGTAGAAACAAACACACTAACTCAAAAACTCACATACTCAAGCATGCACACATATAGCTATACATACACAAACGTACACATGCACACAAACACACAATCACACAAATAGACACACACACACACACACATACTCTCTTAGAAATTTTGGGTTTGGAAAGCTGACTAAAAACTCAGATGCCTATTGGAAGCAAACACATCATTTCATTTAATCATGTTCAGTGTCTCTAGCAATCTTTATCTTTGTTTCCATCAACAAAAGCCCAGATATAACTTTTAAAAAATGTTTAATTCATAGAGTGACTGCACTTTATGTAATGTATTTAATCTTTTTCATCTAATCTTGAACAAGTTTTGGGTTAATCGTATCAAAATGTAAATGAAGCATGCACACACACACACACGCACACACACACACAGACACACACACAGTATCTCTCTTTTCCACACCTTCCTGAATGACGTTATTCCCAAGCCAAGTTAACCCCCTTCCACCCAACCCACTTTTAACCCTTCTCTTTCATGGCCTGTGTGCAGACAACGCTGACTGCTGGCTAAGAGAAGCATGCAGCTGCTTTTAATCAAAAATTTTATTATCATCACTGATAATGCTTTACAAAGATTTTTGCAAACCAGGCTGCCTACCTGCGTAGAGCCAACTAAGAGCTGCTCTTTTGTTCCATGCGTCATTCAGTCAGGCCTCAGTCAAGTGCAAGCATGCATGTGTATATCACTTATCAGAGAGGATTTTGCTGCCGACTCTACCAGGGACAACTCTCTTGTTGTCATGGGTTCTAATGTGTGTGCTAACTGCATGCTGCACACAGGATCTTGGTTTATCCCTTCATCAGAATGACTAGCATCCAGGCCACCGTTCAAGCTCTGGTGGACGGGGGGGAGAACATTCTGGCGAGTGCAGGATTCGACCCCACACCCTGAAATGTTCTTGCTTCCTGGGCAGACGTGTTGCCACTAGGCCACCACTCCAAAACAATTTTTCTCCAGTGAGCAGAACAGCAGAATTAAATGCAGTCTACAGAACAAGTTTATGCCAAACAGTACGCACAATCACTGCGTTTCAAAATCGTGACAAACTGATCTCACTACTTCAATCTTCAGGCGCCATGGGACGAAAAACACAACAACTAACCCAACGAGACACAACACACCTTGTTCGCCTCAGCGTCTTTCATTATTCTGTAAAATTCCGCATCCGCCTTCGCCCTCTCCCTGGCCAGATGAGTCAAATCTGAGGAAAAAAAACAACACAAATACATGAAAAAAATAACATTATATACAAATATACATAAAAAAACCCAACAACCCCACTATGTATAAAAAGTCCAATGTCCAGGCAAAGCTTCATTAACTCAAACAGATTCCGATGAACACGTCACACAATCTCTGATCTGTTGTCTGATTTCAGAGAGGCTATCATGACAATTACAAACGCACACACAAACACATGCACATACTTACACATGCATGTACATATGCACACACATACACACACACAAAGTGAGAAACACATACATTGAAATTCAGAAAAAAATTAAACACTAGGAAAAAAAAAGAGGACTCAAATGACAACCACAGTTCCCAAAACTATGTTGGCCAAAGCCATTACTACAAAACATAGTTCACCTCTATAAAAGTCACTAGGCATGCTGCTTTAAACTTAAACCAACTCAGCAGGCACATGAACCTCTGTTGCAGCACAAGAATGGTGAAGTCATACTCTGCACAACTTTAGTTTCATCCAAACAGAAAAAAATAAAGGCGGAGAATGACCAGACTTTCCCAATACTTACCTAGATACAGACAGATAGATATAGATATATATATACAGAGACAGAGAAAGAGAGACAGACACAGACACAGAAAGAGAGAGAGACAGAGAGAGACAGACACAGAGAGGGAGAGAGACAGAGACAGAGAGAGAGATACATAGATGCATATGTACACAGACGGACAGACAGATATAGATACAGAAATGAGTTTTGAGTTTTTTGTTTTTATTTTCTACCTTCAATTTCAGCAATTTTCTTTTCAGACTCCTTCTCCATGATCTTCTGTTCCCACACAATCTTGGCCACCTGGGCCTGCTTCTCTGCCTCTGTAAAGATATACAACAATGATGATGGTGATGGTGATGATGATGATTGTGAAGATGTAATGATGTGATGATGATGATGGCGATGGTGATGATGATAATTGTGAAGATATAAAGACGCAACGATGATGAAGGTGATAATGATGATGATTTTGATGATGTGACAATGATGGTGATGATAATGACAATTGTGGTGTGAAGATGACGGTGGTGATGATGAAAATTGTGATGATGACTGTAAGGAAGTGATTATGTTTGATATTTGTGATGACATGACAATGATATTCACAATTGTGATACCCACAACTGTCACGAGTCCAGTGACACAATCAACAATAATGCTCAAATCTAGACCTTTGGGAAACATAGTTCAACAAACAAACTAACAGAAAGAAAAAAAAAAGGTGTCTCTGCGTGATAATGATAATCTCTCCCTGGGGAAAGCAGCCTGAATTCTATGCAAAAAAAAAAAATCTGTTTTTGGTTGAATAAAATACAGCACAACACAACACACAACCTGGTAACTGTTTTCAGTCAGACCATGTTTCAAACACATCTCTGTGATGTCACTGAAAACTGTGTGGTGTCCCCGACGTCTGTGTGTGCATGAACGAGTGTGGAGGAGACAGAAATAGTACTTACCTGTTGTTCTTAAGTATGTGTAATTAAATCTGAATTTTGCACAGTAAAATAATGCATGATTCCTTAAGAGGAGAAACATCTCAAAACACGCCCGCCTGGTATCTACAATATGAAGGAATACAGGTGAGAAACCAGTGATGCCTCTTTACCAATGACAGCCTTCTTTCTCTCTGTTTCCGCCTCCTTCTCCACCACCTTCTGTTTCTGGATGGAGATCAGCAGCTTGGTTTTCTCCCCTTCCCTGCAAGCAAGGTTCAAAATTCAAAATATTTCAAAAAAGGCTTGCAGTTTGTTTTGTTTAGTTTCTTTCACAATATAGAATTCATTTCCAGTACTATCAATGGCAAGTTTCAGGTATATATATAGATATATATATATATATATATATATACATTTCTTTATTCAGTGGTGATTTATCTTTATAATTTCAAATCATTTATTTGTTGTTGTTTATTGTTCAATTATATTTTCTTCAGGTAAATACAAGTGTCTTGCACAGAATGACAAGCTGGCATACATACACCGACACTTCCACCCAAAGCTTCAGCCATCACCCCCCGACACCCCCCTCCCAAACAATCATACAGAAATTTGCCTTAATTTTGATCAGCAGAATAGTTTTTTTTTTCTTTTCTTTTAAACAATACCTGTGTTTATCTGGCTTAGCATCACACAAACTTGGGAGAACAGACCTATGGTGGAAACCACTAGCACTTAAATGGCTGATGAGCAGCTTCAGTTTTCAGAACACACAGGCAGGTAAAGTCACAGTAAGTCACAACCAGCCCAAAGGATTTACAACAACAACAACAAAAAAATCTAAAACCAAACCTACCAAAGCGTTTTTGTGATTTTAATTATGCACCTCCGAAATGAAAGTCTGACACACTTCAACATTTCATATATCTCCTTTATGATATTCACATATTCTCATACACACACAATCACTGATGCATGCATGCAAACACAGAGACATTCCTTGTGGTTTCAGCAACTATGTCAAGGAGGCTCCAAAGATGCGGACTGATCCATATACAATACACAACATCCACTTTAACAAATATCTTATTTTTTAACCAGCCGCCATGGCGAAGTGGCTAGCGTCGCGGACTGATGGCTGGGAGGATGCGGGTTCGAATCCCTGCGGAGGTGGGTTTTTCGGCCCGTGGCTGGCTCCTACCCAGAGTTGAGTGTGCTGTGGGCTTAAATGGGGAGACTGGGACCACACAGTTGAGTGTCATCCACTTCACGGATGCGTCTTTGGGTGTGTTGCTCTAATTACCTGACCAATAATGCAAGTATCTGTATCTCTCGGGCCTTGTTAATGCCGGGATATCATTATGACACTGCCTTGTCATGCAGTCCCAAACCAAAATGGGCCTCCATAGCAACATCGTCATCATCACCGTCATCCTCCTCCTCCTTCATCGTCGTCAATATAAACAAAATAGTCTCAAAGTCTGTGGCCTTTCAAGCCCTGCTCTCATGGTGACCTTAGTTTTGATACACCTCCACTTCCGTGCTTGGGATGAGCCCTGTCAATGTCGTCAGTGTTGGCAGATTCATGGGGGGCTGTTGTTTGAGGGGCATGGTGGCTGTCTCCACTCTGGGAGGGACGCTCACTCAGTCTGGCTCCGCGACTAAGCCATTATTGTTGTTAGTATGGGGCTTAGTAGGTGGTGTCCTAAGTACGTTAAAACAGAACAGGCACCACTGAACACACCCAAAGTGACTCAGCAGCAGTGCAGGGTCTCCTCTGGTGTGAGGCCTCCTTGCGACCTAACATCAATGGTTCCCTGTGGACTGCCGACGCTGGAACAGCGACGGACGAACCTGGCTGTGGCCATGTATGGGGGAATCTAAATGAGCGGCGTGGGAGTAATGCCACTGAAACGGAGCAGATGATGGGGCAGCAAAAAAACAAACAAAAAAAACCAACTTATTTTAAAACAAGCAGATGCCTGACCAATGGATACACCATCCGTGCTGGTCAGGCCCCTGAGAACCTAATGTATCAAACATTAGCCAAAAATGAAATAAGACAATAAAAACAAAACAACCAGGTAAATAATATACACTAAAAATATAATAACACAGATATTCCACTTCCAGACAGACAGAGATACAATTGCTCACAAACAGTGAAACCCAAAGCCCCACTGACATGGCTTCATAGTTCTTGCGGATCTGCTCTGGGATCTTAGGTTTGGTGACACGCACGGCCTGCACCGTCAGACCCGGCGCCATCTGGTACAGGTCTCTCTGCAGGGCCTGACGCAGGTTCTCGTCTATCTGATCTGATCAAGCATAGCAAACATATCATCATGTTTATGCATACATATATACATATATATACATACATACATACATACACACACACACAAATATATATATATATATATATAAATATATATATATATATATACTTTTTTTTTATTGACATAACATAACAGAGACATAGAAAGAATGTACACTCATAAACTCACAAGGATGAAATACATATGGATGCATAGAATACCGACCTAGAATGGAGTGCCTTTGTTATGTAAAGAACTCTTGAAAAGGAATGCTCCAGTCTTAGATTTGCATTATAAAGGATGAGAGAGAGGAACTGTAACGGACTGAAAAAGGCAGTGAATTCCTGGTTTCTGAACCATACGCGTGCGCACATGCACGCGCACACACTCAGGCACACACACACACGCACATGCGTGCACGCACACACATACCTATGCATGCACATGCGCACACACAGTTGTTTCACTCTAAATTATAATGTAACATTATCTTACCCAAATGTTTTTTCTTTTTACATAATAACTGATGAGTGCAGGGTGATCAGTGAAGGATGTGTCAGAAACTCAGTTCTCTTTGATATTTGCTGATGGGCATGATGTGAACCGAAAGGGAATTTTCTGTTTTGGTTGAAGCAGACAATAAAGTATTTTGAATTAAACTGAAGAACTGAAATGTCTTCCACTATGTTGCTATCACTTGACTTTGGGAACACAAAAAAATAAGTCAATCCGATGTAAATGACTTTATTCAGCCTGTTTCTGAGTAAGGATTTCTTTCTTGCAGTTTCACTGTTTCATTCATCTGAAATACATCAATAACAACAAAAACCAATGCACACGCATCTCTGACATCACAGGAAGAATTAGAACAGTACACAGACTCCATCAGTGTGTTAATATATTGTGTGTGATTATGTTACAACACAACACAACACACACACATACACACCCCTACCAATCTCTCACACTCTCATCTCCCCAGATACATACATGCACATGAAAACTTTGCAAGGTAAAAGTAATACATTCATGATATCACACCATAGTCTTCTGTCATAATGACAGTCACTTCAATCTCAATAACTTCACTCAGAGGCTGTCAAAAGCAAATCACGTGTATATGTTACTACAATGGGTTTAAAAAAAAAATGTTTGGCAGTTTCTGCTGGTTCAGGTTAATGACAAGTCAGAAATGGAAAAAAAGCTACAGGTACTTATCTAATATGAAGGAAATATTAGCACATATTTCAAAAGGCAGTTTCAACAGCAGGTATTCCATCCTGAGATTACCTTCACCCACTGCTGAAAACAATTGAAATATTCATTATAATCACAAAAGGGTATGATCAGTTTTGTCATTAATCTACACAACCATTTAACTTTTTTTTTCTTCAAAACAATGTAAATAGAAATCAAATATTTTGCATGAACAAAGAGAAATGTGGAGGATGTTCATGTCAAAGCTCAGCACACAGAAGGAGCTTCTAAAATACAATGAAAACAATGTTGGTAAAAATAAATCAGTCTTTCATAATTTCAGGGGTTTATGCCATTATCAAGTATTCTTATGCCAGATATCATCAACCGACAACATATACGAAAACCGCAAGCAGAGGGACCAGCTTGGAGCACTCACCGAACAGATCGATGTAGACCTCCTGTAGGTTATGGATGCTGCAGAACTGGTTCAGCTCATGGTGAATCTTGTTGTAGATCAGGGTCTTGTCGTAGTCTGCTGTGTAGTTCTTCACAATGTCGTACACTGCACAAAACAAAACAACCAATAACGCCACAGTAAACTAACACCCGTTTGCCTTTCCTCAATCCCCTACCAGAGTACCACACATCTCCACCTTCACAGTCAAGACTTGCAAACAAATAATGACTGTATTTGTATTTGTATTTCTTTTTACCACAACAGATTTCTGTGTAGTGTGTGTGAAATTTGGGCTGCTCTCCACAGGGAGAGCGCGTCGCTACACTACAGCACCCCCCCCCCCCACCACCCTCCCCCCCCCCCCCTTTTTTTTTTTGCCAGGATCAACCCCTTTGTCGCTGTGGGTTCTTTTATGTGTGCTAAGTGCATGCTGCACACGGGACCTCAGTTTATTGTCTCATCCGAATGACTAGCGTTCAGACCACCACTCAAGGTCTAGTGGAGGGGGAGAAAATATCGGTGGCTGAGCCATAATTCAAACCAGCGTGCTCAGATTCTCTTGCTTTCTAGGCCGACGCGTTACCTCTAGGCCATCACACCACTTCATCCATCATAACTGATGATAACGAAATTCTTTAAATTTTTTTATCAATGTTATCATACCATTACAAAGTCTTTGCCCATTAGTCACCAAGTATCTTCATGTTACAAATTCTTGTCAGTTTGTCAACACGGATGACTATCATGAGTTGCATCCCCTGGCATGCACACTGTCTTCCTTCTGTTCAGAAACCACAGACACACTTCTTTCAAGAGATGATGTTGATAACCTTGTCTTTCGGATGAGATGACAAACCAAGGTACCATGTGAAGCATACACTTAGTGCACATAAAAGAACATATGGAAACATAAGAGCTGTCCCAGGCAATATTCTGCAGAAAAATCCATTTGATAGTAAAACAAAAACACCCATTGACAGAAAGAAAAAAACAAAAAGGTGGTGCTGCACTGTAGCAAAAAGCTCTCCCCAGGAACAACCACCTGAATTTCACACAAAGATACGTCATGACAAAAAGAAATGTAGTACAATACAATACAGTCCTGTTAAGTTCAGTTGTTCAAAGAGGCGTCACTGCGTTCACACAAATCTATACGCTACACCACATCATCTAAACACATGCCTGAACAGCAGCATAACACCATGCGCTCAGGTCTTGAGGGAAAAAAAAACCCAACAAAATTAATACAACACAATACAACTGACTAAAATTCAGTGACAAATCACAGGAGATGAGGACCTCACCTGCACTGCTGTCCAGCTTGTTGACCACTTCTATCCTCTCAAAGTAGATGATGACTCCTCCACTGCACACCGCAAAGGAACACAACATCTTCAGTGAAGCAAACATGCTCCCTATTTCAGGAGGACAGGGGATAAACGTAAGACACAGATATACCATTAAAAACAGACCCACACTGTGATAAAAACATAGACATTTCAGCACCGATTAAAACAACTGAAGTCAACTTCTTATTCTGGCAAAAATGTAAAATGAATGTAAATGAAGTGAAAAGAGCAAAACTTTTTATCGTGGGAGACCAAAAATTACAACAGTAACTAGATAAAGTAAAGGGGGGGGGGGGGGGGGGGGGGGGGGGGGGGACTGTCTGCCCAAAGTCTTTTGCACAGTTAAATATGAGCAATGAAACTCACATCAGAATACCCAAAAGGATGAATAATAGCTGACAAGTAATATCCATACATATTTATCCAAAAACATAAAGAAAAAAGGTTCAATTTCAAGATTAAATTTCCTATTAGCATTACAGACCAAAAAATGAAAAGAAAAAAAAAGATATCTATTACATCAGAACTCTCAATAAAAACAAATTTAAAACAATTATACCTAAGGGACCGTCTTATCAAAGCGGGACTGGAGAAAAGGAAAATTCTTGAAAACCCATATCAAAGCACAACCCTTTCAAATCAAATCAACACACTCAGCTTGTGACTATGATGCTGGTATGTGGGTCCAAGTATTAGATGCAAGAAAGCACTGGACAGAACGGTGGGTGTGAGTGGAAGAATGATTGGAGAGTAACAGAGTTTGCAACATTTAAAATGAACGCCATGTAAATAATCACAATAGACACAGTTCATTTTCTGGCTGAACATAATTCCCATCCCTCAAGATGCCAGAGAGGTGGGGTGATACCACAAATAATACATTGTGCACACGTTCTTGACAGTCCACAATTCACACAGTCTTGACAATGGGATAACAAGAGTATTCTGAACTGGACGTAATCTTACCTGGTACCGCATGGAACGTTTTTCACCTCATCAGTCTGAAGAGTGGTCTGTTGAAATAAGACAAGAATGCACATCTTTATTACAAATCAATTTAAAATGAAAGCATCAAACAAAACAATAAATCTCTGTCCAAAATGTCCATAGGGAAAACCACAAAAGCTTTAAGTTTGAAAACTCTGAACTATAATATTCAACAACCACAAACTCCTTTTGGGATTACCACCAGACTAATAATCTATGTCACATCCATCTGTTTTTTGTCTTTGGCTATTCTGATATTAACACTAGTGTTTAAATAGCACCACAACAAAAAACAAAAAAAAGAAAAAAAAAGAAAAAAGGTGTGACGTGAAGGTTTTTTTTTTACTATCACTGTTTTGCAAAAAATAAGAGTGGCTGCTGAAATTGTGAAAACTAGAGTCCAGAATATTTCAATACAACAACAACAACAACAACAAAGCAATCGTTTCTTACATTTTGCTGAAAGAACATTCTTAGCATTTTGATGAAACACAACAAAACAAAAAATAATGATGATGATGGTGTCAATCTTTTTTTTTTCTTTCCCAAACTTTGACTGACTGACAGTCACTGACCAAGAATATTGTCAGGCTGAACAAAAAAAGTTATCAAAGTAAACTTTAACAAGACCTGTATACCCTCAAAATGCTGTTTGTGCACTTTTCCACAAAAACAAGCTTGTGTTTTGTTTTGAATACGTATTCTCACAACAGTCACTGGGAATACATAAGTAATAAATGCATGCAATCTTGCCTTTTTTAATTTTATTTTTTTGGCTTTTAGTAGTGTTACAGGCTGACAGCCCCACTGTTCTTGTTCTGTTTTGGCATGTTCATCATTTCAACATGGCAGTCTCAACAAGGGGTAAGAGTGTAGCGAGAGTCATCGTTCACTGAACAAACACCAGTGGCCAATCGTTTTGACACACAGAAAGGTAACTACCATGATTCCAATCCAACAGTGTGCAAGACAACTACAGGATTATTCTCTGGGATCGTTTGGTTGCATTATGCAGAAAGCGTGCATTTTTTTTGGGTGTGTGTGTGTGTGGGGGGGGGGTTGTCATATTTTTTCTTTCTTTGTATCACATTCATCATTTAAAAAACATGTACAAAATATGGTCAAAACCTATAGGTAAACAGGTCTGATAACACAGAAAAAAAAGGAAATGATAATGATGATGATGATAAAAAAAAATAATAATTTTTCATACTAAATAATAATAATAACAAAACAGGTATGTTAACAACACCAAGGTATTTCATAATGATAACAACAATAACAAAAAAATATGACTGGAACCCACCTGGACGGATCTGTAGGAAGTGAGAACAGGAAGCATGAAGTGATAGCCTGGTCCACTGGTGGAGGTCAACAGGGCACCCCCCTGCAGAGTGTCACACAACACCTCAACATCACTCTTACCCTCCTGGAGTAACTGAACTGAACTGAACTGAACTGCTACCCACTAACCACTTGTTAGGGCAATCACGATTTCAGAAAACAACATCATTAAAAAAAAACTACATCCCTGAAAACAGAGTATGGCTGCCTGCATGGTGGGGGTAAAAACGGTCATATATGTAAAAGCCCACTCATGAACATACCAGTGAATGTGGGAGTTGCAGCCCATGAACGAAGATGAAGAAAGAGAAGAAAAACTACAACTACATTTAACTTTTGCATCAATCAAGGTAAATAAATAAGTGTAAATATTCCTTTATCTACATCAAAGTGTGCAAGTTTTACTGAATTTACAGTCTTCACATTTCTTTGCAAATTTGAACATAAACAAAATAGAAAATTACAACTAATATGATTATGACATCATAATTTACTGTAACATAACAAATTATAAAATCATTACTCAGGTGATTTTGACACCATTATTTCCATACAATCTGAATTCATGCAACTTTTAGCTTAAGCTAAAGCTCCATCACCCTGTTAACTCAAACACATACACACATGCACAAGAATGAAGATGCACACATTCACTCTCCCCCTCTCTCTCTCTCTCTCTCACATACACTTGACCTGCTCACTCCAAATTCCAGCTTTTTCCTGCTCTTTGTAACTGGATGAGAAGTGACTTCTTCTCAGGCCATCCTTCTCTTCAAACATAATTTGGCACACTCCTTTCAAACATCACAGCAGACCACTACTTAACCGACATTTGTGCGCCTGTGTGAGTGTACATATATGTAGACGTGTGCATGCTGGTTTGCATGCAGTGTTGCCCATTTTTGCTCTGGTTTTATTTTATTCATTTGCCAAGGCAGACTATGTATCTTTCACTTACATTTTAGTTTGATGCAACTGTCAATTTGTTTTACTTAATTACTTTATTTCAGTTTATGTTAATATTTCACATGAACCTAGTGTGGGCTCTCAAGGCCTGACCGGTGTCTTGGGTTTATGCTAAGGTCAGGGGTCTGCTTCAGCAAAAGCGGTGTAGCATGTACAGATCAGTTTCAGTTTCACTTTCATATATCTGCTTGCTTTGACACCTCCATGAAAATGAAACTGATGACAGTTTACACTGATATATGTACAGAACTGGACAACAGTAAACACTTACCCTGTAATAGACACCCACATGACCTGTAACACAAAAATCACACCTTCAGTTTTATCACAGCTTATTTCAAAATTAACAGAACATCACTGTCATTATCAATAAGTCTTATCTTTTAAAAACCAGCAGAAGAGTACTTTTTACTGCTTAAAAAAAGAGTTTTATCAGTCAAGATATGAACAGAATATTTGCCTTCATTTTAAACCCAAACCAAATAAACTTGTAAATAATCAATGAAACAACAGTTTACAATGGTATTTCACACTTGTGTGTGCCTGCTTGTGCATATGTATGTACGTTGTTCTATAGTGTTTGTGTGTGTCTTTGAACCTGCACAATCATACATGTACAGATACACGTACACACATACACACCAAAATTAGTAAATATGTCTCTGCCCCACAAACAAAACAAACACAAAGATATAAGGACAGGCACAGAGACCACACAGGAAGGGATGAGAATGGATCATGGAGTGAAAGGCTAAGAAAAAAAAAGGAAAAAAAAAAAAAAAAAGAGACACACACTGACAAAAGGTGAGCTCCCTTTTCTCCCTGGGGGGTGAACTGAAAATAGATAGGATATCACGACATAGCCTGTACTCTCAGCTGATCGACTGTGTCAGTGTGTGCTCAATCCTGTTCCTATCAATTGTACTGCTTGACAGAACTGTTCAATCCCACAGTCCCCTTGGTTATCTATCATCTGCTTTGTAAGGGCAACATGGCTGTCTTCTGACCAGGATCTGAACGCACCAGATTCATCAAAACGGTGAAAGGGAGAAACAGGATGGTCATAAGGAAGAAGCTCGAGACATTTGACACTTCCTTCTTTAATAATATGTTAAGAGCCACCGTACATAACTGCATGCATGTTTTTCTAACACAGTAAAAGCTCATTTAACCAATCTCCCCAAACTACAAAGACTGAGTGAACTGCAACAAGCACTGCTGAGTAATCAAGATCAAACTTGGAAAGAATGAGACAAATAATTTTAAATACTTTTTTCAACACAGGTGTGATCCTCTGACATAAACTGGTATAATTTTGCTCTGTCTTATTGCAATAATAAGTATCAGTAGTCTGTCTTTAACTAGTTTAAGATGAATTTATCTTCCCATCATCCTTTTTTCTTTCAGAACTAGTTTTGCTACCTGTGGTAGTCATCAGTCATGGAGCCTGCCAAAAATTACCAGATGATCAAAACTGACTCTCAAACTCAAGACCCCTGTGAATTCCTAATTTCTTAAAAACCTCACATGTCCTGGGCACCAGTTTTTGTTGTTTCTTTCTGTTTTTGACTCACTTGTGTAAACAAAGTGAGTCTATGTTTTAACCCGGTGTTCGGTTGTCTGTGTGTGTGTGTGTCCGTGTGTCTGTGTGTCCGTGGTAAACTTTAACATTGACATTTTCTCTGCAAATACTTTGTCAGTGGACACCAAATTTGGCATAAAAATAGGAAAAATTCAGTTCTTTCCAGTCATCTTGTTTAAAACAATATTGCACCTCTGGGATGGGCACAAAAAAATTTAAAAAAAAGAAGCCTAATTATATGCAAACTGCATTTACTGTTATATTTATATTTTTTGTATACTCTAAACTTGGCACTTTGACCTCTTATTCTGACACAACAACAAGAGGAGTCATTATTATCATTTTTTGTTCAAACAGGAACTTCTTTTGCTAAGCATGGAAATTTTATTTATTTTGCAAACGTTTTGGTGCAAATAGTAAAAAAGGGAAATTACTCTGTAATTAATGCTAGGGGACTTAATTTATCACAAGTGAGTCTTGAAGGCCTTGCCTCTCTTGTTGTTTTTTAAAATCAACAGTCATAGTAAAGACTTAAGAACATTCTTTCCACCAAGCAAACTTAGCACTGCTGGTGTTTATCTGAGAGTGTGAACAAACTGTTCAGGTTTAAAAGTATAATCCACACGTATGTGTACGAATCCGAGAGAGCAAGATTGTGAGAGGACTATGTTGAGAGAAAACACTGAAATCAAAAGGACCAAATAAAGACAGGAACTGAACTGCATGTCCATGTGTATGCTATTCCACTGAGTATGACAACATAGGCTAATTCCATGCAGCCACACGTAAGCACCACATAACACTATACTGGTGCCACCAACTGGATATATTCTCGCATTAAGATCACTTGCACAAAGCAGCCCTGGCTTCAAATGTTTCTTTATGACTAGATTTATAATCTGTTCATACAAACATGCATACAAACACAGAGACGGATAGTCATTATACATCCCCCCACCCCTCACCAAAGAAAAAAAAATTACACACATACAACACAATACAAAATGTAATGATTTATGATGCAAACACAAAGCACTTGACTCTTCTTGCTTTCATTTTTTCTTAAATACTTCATCAAGTATTATAATCAAAATAAATATAATAGACGTGTGTGTGTGTGTGTGTGTGTGTGTGTGTGTGTGTGTTTAAGATGAGAATAAATTGCAAATGTTATCAAAACACTGAATTAAAAAGAAACTGAGCCTCACAGGTTCCATAACAATTACCCTGCAAAAACGATTAACTTCACATAAGTATATCATCTTTCCCTATACTACATTCTAATATGAAGAAAAAGTTCAAGTGTGAACACCTTATAATACAGTAAACTAATCATTCTAAATTTTATGTCACTGAAATTCTAACGTGCATCATTTTCCCTATCCACTGCAATTTGACAGTTAAAAAAAAAAAAAAACAGAAAAGAAAAAAAGGAGCACAAAAATCTAAAAATGGCCACACAGACTGAGCACTTGGCATGAACGATACGTCAAAGTGAAACTTGATCAGGCCATCAACCACTCCCATGGATTCCGGGTCCCCGACGCGAGAACAGAGCAATATCGTAGCTCCTTCTTCATCTGGGTACTGCGTGTTTGTGGATAGGATTAAGTTCCTAACAACTCGTACTGCACGACCCCGAGCTGCCCGGAGCGATGTTACAAGACAGAGACTTGTTCTTCTGTATTTAGTAGGCCTCCTACTCGCAAACTCCTACTCGCCAGAACCAAATCCTGGACCTAGCTTCAATGGCCCAACCTCACAAAATGACTCCTTGAATATAGACCCAGACTCCCGCTACCCATGTGGTGCCTGTGACCGCAGTGTAACATGGGACCAACGAGGGGTTGCATGCGAGTCTTGTGGACTATGGTTCCATGCAGAATGCCAACATATCGGCAGTGGATCCTAAGACCTCCTTGGCAGAAGCGATGTCACCTGGCATTGCGTTGTTTGCGCCAATGCCAACTACAGCACCATTGCCTTTGATCTGCAAGGTGTAGGTGCCACCCATCTCAGTCAAGTCAGCGAAATTGACTCATCCAACAGCTCAAACATAAACAGCCCCTTCAATCCACTCCATACTTCCACACCTTCTAGAGCAAGCAAGCAAGATAAACACAGCAGACGACCTCTCCGCTTCCTGAATGTAAACTGCTACTCTATTGTCAGCAAGGTCAGCAACCTGGCCCAAGCCACAAGACCAGACATCATTGTCGGTACAGAATCATGGCTGACCCAGTCCCACAAAAACGCTGTAATCTTCCCCAGGGGCTTCGCCATCTATCGCAGAGACAGACCACCAGGTGAATGGGGTAAAGAGAGTGGGGGAGGTGTCTTTATCCTCGTCTCAGAAGACCTGACTTCCCACGAGATGCCTGAACTCTCTGCAAGTTACGAAAACCTCTGGGTGAAGATCAAAATGAAAGGACGGCACACACTATTAGTCTGCTGCTTCTACCACCCCCACACAGAGTATGCTGAGAGCATGAATGCATTTGTGAAGTCTGCCCGACTTGCTTCCAACTCGTACAGGAACGCCATCATCGTTGCCGGTGGCGATTTCAATCTACCAGGCTAAAGAAACGCCAACCCCAGCGACTCATTCCCATCTACACTGAGGAATGCAAGGAGCCACTAAGAGAGGCAGTGCAGAAGATGAATGATTACATCATGAGCACCTTTGACGAGAAGAGCAATGTTGAGGAAGTGTGGACTGAAATGCGCACTGGCCTGAGTCAAGCCCTCTCAGATCACGTCTCCCATAAGCAAACAAGATCCAAGCCAAGCCTCCCCTGGGTTGACTATGAGACCAAGAAACACATACGCAGACAAGACAGAAACGTCTACGTTGCGCCTACTGGAGACACGTAGAAGGTCTGATCTCTGATGAAGGAGAAAACCAGACCACCTCCAAGAAGAAGTTCTGGAGCTTCATCAAAGCAAGAACAGGAGTGGGCGTCTCCCCACTTAAAGAAGCCGGGAAACTCATCTCTGACCCCAAAGAGCAAGCCTAGATCTTAAATACCCAGTTCCACTCAGTATTCAGCCCCAAACACACCATTACAGCTGAAGAGTTCGAACAGCAGTGCCCCCCTGGACCAAACCCTCCAGACTATCCATCATGTGTTGATATAAACATCACAGAAGATGGAGTTAGAAAACTCCTGCTCAACCTCAACCCCAATAAAGCCTGTGGCCCAGACGGCATTACCCCCAGACTTTTGAAGACGGTTGCAGAAGAGATCACTCCAGCCTTCACCCTGCTCTACCGCATTTCATACTCCTCCGGCACCCTGCCACAGGACTGGAAACAGGCCAACATCACACCTGTCTTCAAAAAAGGAGAAAAATACAAAGCAGCTAACTACCGCCCCATCTCCCTCACCTGCATAGCCTGCAAGCTAATGGAACATATCATCACCAGCCACATCATGTCCCATCTTGAGAACAATGAGATTCTCTGTCCAGAGCAGCACGGCTTCCGACGCGGACGGTCATGTGAAACTCAACTCTTTGGGTATGTGGAAGAAGCGACCAGAGAGATAGAGAAGGGAAACCAGGAGGACACTATCGTCCTCGACTTCTCAAAAGCGTTCGACAAAGTCAGCCATACCCTACTTGTCCACAAACTACATCGTTACGGCATCAGAGAACGCACCAATGCCTGGATCAAGGACTTCCTCAAGGACAGACAGCAGGCTGTGATAGTGGAAGGAACAAGATCCGACCTTCTACCCGTGGAATCTGGCGTCCCTCAAGGCTCGGTTCTAGGGCCGAGTCTCTTTCTTCTGTACATAAATGACCTCCCTGATGGCATCAAGTCGAAGATCCGCCTATTTGCCGATGACACCCTGTGCAGCAAGACCATCATGAAGAAAAAGGACGAGCAAGTGCTGCAAGAAGATCTACACTCCCTTACCACCTGGGAGGAGAAGTGGTCCATGGAGTTCCATCCACAGAAGTGCTCAACACTGAGAGTTTCCCGGAAAAGGGACAAGACCGCCCCTGCGTATGAGCTGCATGGGCAGAAGATTGAAAACGTCAGCACCACTAAGTACCTGGGCGTCAACATTCAGGACAATATGCAGTGGGAATCCCACATTGACTCCATCACAAAGAAAGCCAGCAAGACCCTAGGCTTCGTCCGGCACAACCTCAAGATCGGCAACAAGAAGACAAAGGAAACTGCGTTCAAAGCCCTTGTTCGCCCACTTCTTGAGTACGCAGCCACCGTCTGGGATCCCTACACTGCAAACGAGGTTGAGGCCCTCGAGAAGATCCAACGAAGAGCAGCAAGATGGGTCTCAAATCGCCATCGCCAAACATCATGCGTGGACTCCATCCTCGATTCACTCTATTGGCCTCCCCTACAACAGCGCCGCAAGAAAGCCCGCTTGGAGATGTTCTACAAATTCCACCATGGTATCATCTCCATCAACTCCAAGTACCTGCCCAAGCCATCTAAGAGCAGGCTGAGCTGTAGAACGAACAACAGCCTGAGCTACGACATTCCATCCTGCACAACACTGTACAGGCAGATAGCATTCTTCCCGAGGACCATACCAGAATGGAACAAGCTGCCTCAGGAAGTTGTGACAGCTGAGTCACTGGACTGCTTCAAGTCCAGACTGGCCTCTCATCTCTAAAAGTGAATCCCCCCCTCCACCCCCCCTCTTCTCGCTCACCCTCCTCCTAACCACCCATACACCCCAAAATCCCCCCCCCCCCCCCCTGCTCACAGGTGATGCAGAGGCTTGGCATCATGTCAGTGCACGCTGAACATACACTGGCTGGCCAGGTCGCAAAAATTTTTTTTTTTTCTTCCAATCCTCACAACAGCGCAATCCTTAGCAACCTCCCTAAACTACAACAGAATCATCAATATAATGATGTTGGTTGTATAAAGGAAGAAGAAGAGGACTGCCATGGAGTGGAACCAACTGAGTGAGGCCACTGTCACTGCACTCAGTCAGCACATTTTCATCAGTGCTGACCAGATTACCCACCATCTGAGCCTGTGACCAGCAACCACTATTTTATTTATTTTATTTTATTTTACTTTTTTGGGGGGGTCTTGCTTCTGGAAGTGGGGCCTGGACCCTTCCGGCCGAATCGGGGGGGGGGGGGGGGGGGTTGATGGTCTTAACCCAGGGTAGACAGTTTTCCATAGGTCTTACTTTGACTATTTTTTTCTGATATGTACATGCGTCCTAGTTCCGTCGCGTCTATATCGCCAGAAGTGGCGTCTGCGACGTACACTACCAGATCCTGATCCTGATCACATGACCTTTCCTTATGTCAACTGAAACATGCCTGACCTTTTTTCGTGCCGGATATGATCGAACAATGTAAAGACTTACCTTCTTCTATCCTGTGAATAGAGAAGTTGATACAGATGCCGCATATCACTGCACCCACGGTCAAGAAGACCATCGCTTCGTTCGCCATGGTTTACTGCAGTCTGTCGAAACACCCGCCTTCTGCAATGCACCACGTACACTTAAAGAAATTACTCAGTTTCTAAGTTGGCAGGTAACCATAAACTCAACTGTAACTGCATCTTGTTCGAAAAACTGACTTGGTTCAAGTGGATTCGAAAGAAACTAAAACGCATGAGCTGGACAATTACTGGTTGCAAAATGAAATGAACCAAGTACCGAAAAACAACCGTTTTAAGGTGAGGGAGAAAATGTGTTTCAATGTGTCAGAGAAAAACGTACCACGCCTTGCATGCAATCTCACGAACCGTGCGTGTACCTCGATCCGGAAGCAATTCCGTCAAAGGGAGAACAAGCAAGCTTATTTGTGTCAAAAGTTCCCTCCCTTCGCCTTCTGTTTTCGCCACTGACATATGATGTAAATTTAGCCCATGTCAGTGATTTTCGCATGATCTTGGTCGGTTCATATCTCGCGCACCCCCCCCCCCCTCTCTCTCTCTCTCTCTCTCTTAGCCTCATTTTTTGGTGTTTTTTTTTAAATTTTGTTTTATTTTGTTATATATATATTTTTCATTTCATTTTATTCATTGATTGATCATTATCTTGACCTCTGTTAATTTTCATTTTTTTGTACCCTCTCTGTCTCTTTCTCTCTCTGTTTGTCCCCTTATATCTCCCACCTCTTATTCTCCTCTATTTGGTGTTGTAAATGTCAAATTACCATTCATGTATCCATGACTATAATGTGCATGCTGTACTTATATAACTGCTGATTCCCCTTTTGTTTATGTTACTGTTTCCCCTTAGAAGAAGGGGAAAAAAAGCATTATTTTGCTTATGTATTACCCTCAGAATTTTTTTTTTCACTTCAATTCAATCCTCTCTCTCTGGATGTAAAAAAGCACACCAGTGCTTATCTATTATCTTCGAAATAAAGAATTTGTCTTGTCTTGTCTCTCACTCTCACTCTCTAAGTTTATGCTATGTTGCCTACCATCTTACACATTCAAGCATGCTCACAGGCATCTAAAGCACATTATGACAAAACTTTGTTATTAATTTCTGCAGTTCATGTTCACTGTGATCCCTATCAAAACCAGACATGATAATCATAATGAAATACCTGTTATGTCAATCTTCAACAGGAGACGAGGTACATTTTGTGCTTTCTTGTCCTGGATTAAGAGACTGCCATAAAAGTAGGGTATACTCCGAAGACCCGTATTTGTTTACAAACTGATCGTGCTATCGGCAAAAACAGATAGTAAATTAGCTGACTGTTTGTCGCTCGGTATGTTCAATGATATATGTAACATATGTGTTCTTGCATTGGTTGATCTTTCTGCCGCATGCTATCTCGCTAAATAGACTTAGACACTTCTTTGGCATCTCTGGGTCCGCACGTACTGTCATGGTTCCACTAATCCTACCTTAGAAACAGAACAGAAACAGTCACGGTAAATTACCATTTCCCATCAACAGTTATATGTATATATCAGTGGCGGCGTTCTGCAAGGAACTGTACTTGGACCAGTGCATGCTGTTTATTCTTTTTTTTTCTCGACCACCTTTTGATGTTGTCAAAACCATCCAGTAAGGAGTCATGCCTTTGCTGATGATAACCGTCCATCTCTGCAAATAAACTACTTTTTCCGATCTTGAATCCTTCATTGGGATACTTCAACAATGTATTGCTGACGTTAAGGCACTGGCATGGATGAATCGAAACAAACTACAATGAACTGATAGCAAAACCGAAGCTATCATCATCTTCTTAAGTAGACTGTCTAGAAACAACTCTTAGATTCAGATGTAGACCGTATCTCCAGTGAAGAATCTGGGTGTGGTGTTTGATTCAAACCTTTCAATGAAGAAACACGTAGACAATCTCTGCAAGGCTGCGTACTTTCAGACTCAGTCGAAATATCAGTTCCATCCGACATTTCCATACTACTCAAGCTACACGTACTCAACTGATCTGGCCGGTGTGCTCTCTTGTCTTGTCTATACGAAAATAGATATAAAGACGCGCGTGCGTGCGTGCATGCGTGTGTGTGTGTGTGTGTGTGTGTGTGTGTGTGTGTGTGTGTGTTGTGTTGTGTGTGTGTGTGTGTGTGTGTGTGTGTGTGTGTGTGTGTGTGGGTGTGGGTGTGTGTTTGTGTGGGTGTGTGTGTGGGCGGGTGTGGGTGTGGGTGTGGGTGTGTGGGTGTGATTTTGTCATGTAATACAGTAGGCGTAGTCTTGATGTCTGTTTTATGCTTTTGTGCGTTAAATCATTTCTTTTTCTTTTTCCTTTTGTAAATTATTGCGTATGTGTGTATGTGTTTAACTCACTCAGTACGGCCAGTCCTCTCTTCTCCTCTACACAGACCCCTCGGATGTCCAGTGGGTGTCTCAATGACCCAACCTTTAGCTTCCGTCGTCAGAATTGTGGTATTCTTTGTCAACATTCACCTCTTCAGTGCAAGAGCCTTCCGCTTGTAATATTTTGATGGTGGTAATTGGGGTGAAACGCTGTTAACGTCGTCTCTTTCGCCGTTCGTATGGAGAGAGTTAATGGTTATTTTAAAGTGCTTTGAGCTCCTTTCAAGGGAGGAAAGCGATCAACAAATATTATTATTATCATTATTATGATGATCATCATCATTTTTATTATTATTATCATTATTGTTATTAATTTGAATGGGCCTACTTTCTATCATGTTAATATTCTGTTATAAGGGGCCATCGCCTTATGACTCCACCTCCTCTGTCTATCCTACATATTATGTACATGCAGGCACGTTCCCAGATAGTTTTCTAATCGTTTTTTCTATTGTGCATCTTGAACGTATGTTTTGAAACCTTGAATTCTTTTCCACCCCAGTTTTAGTTTGAAGAAGGCGTCGAAGCGAGCGGACCTGTCCCTTATGAATCACACCAAGTTGGACCAAAATGGCGTCCGTTTTAAGGGGAGGGGTGCGGGAGGGGGGAGTGGGGGGAGTGGGATGGGGGGCTGATCGTTTCAAATGCCGGGCAATTTCGAGAATTTGAAAATTCGAGTTTGCAACAGAGCCAACCTGAGATCATGTAACGGTGTGTATGTGCGGGAAAAATATAAGATAGTTTTAAATGGTTTGAATCAGCTATAACTTCGGAGCGGACTGCATAAATATACCTTACACTTTTTTTTTAACGCTGCGTGGAAGCCAGTGAATTTGACATAGGTCACAGCCAGTATCACTAATGAGTGCGGCGAAGTTCTGTGTATGCTGACTTACAGACATTAGTATATGAATATCACTTCACAATCCACGGTTATTATCCGTCATTCTTCTTCTGCTTCTTCTTCTCCTTAGTAGTAGCAGTAGCAGTAGCAGTAGCAGAAGCAGTAGCAGTAGTAGTAGTAGTAGTAGTAGTAGTAGTAGTAGTAGCATCAGCAGCAGCAGAAACAGCAGCTAGTAGTAGTAATAGTAGCAGCAGCAGTAGTAGTGTAATAATAATAATAATCATATCATTATTCTTATCATCATCATAATAATCATTATCATTATCGTTGTTGTTGTCGTCGTCGCGGGCGTGTAAAGCATTCATAGTCTATGGTATGTAGGACACCATTCCCCTAATCTATTTTTGAGGTTGAAATGACACACACACACACACACACACGTGTGTGCATATGTATGTATAATAATGACACACACACACACACACACACACACACACACACACACACAAAGACAGACAGACAGACGGACGGAGATACAGACAGTGAGACAGAGGCAGAGAGACTTGAGAGACTGAGACAGACCGAATCAATCACAGTGCATACACGCAGACTGACACATGTGTAATTATATTGTAACGTTTTTATTGGGAATACATCAAGGTACACATTTTCTTCGTGATTCATATAATTATCAAGTTTTATGATATGTATAATTATCACCTGCAAAATAAATGTCAATGACCAGACTAACATGAAAATAATGCTCGCTTCTCAGCCAATTATGTATGCCATAGATATGTAAACCTGACTGAAATGATGATAATATGCACTGTAACAGAATGAAACGGGATACATGTTTCTGATGCGCAGTACGTGCGCGTCGAGTCCCCTCCCTCTCTCACTCGCAATCACACAAACGCACTTACACACACGCAGATGTTATACATTCCCTTTGAAAAAAACCAAAAAAACAAAAGGCAACTTTATATGTCAGTGCGCACACGCACGCAAGTGCAAACACAAACACATACACGCACACACACACACACACACATATTTCAGACACCCACCTACTAAACACCCCCCTCTCCCCTCACACACACACACACATACATGCATATGAGACTAAAGAGGAGAGAGAGAGTGTGTGTGTGTGTGTGTGTGTGTGTGTGTGTGTGTGTGTGTGGCAGGCTGACAGACAGACAGACAAACCAAACAGACAGACACGGAGACAGAAAGGGTGACACTGATGCAATAAAAACATTATTGAAAGCAAAACGTAATCATGAGTTGTAAAGCTAAAATGCTTGGCAAGACGATTGTTATAGGCCCTTCTTCAATGAGGTTCCAACTCTACTGTTCTGACAAAATAGATACAAAACATACGAAGGAAAATGACAAAACTGACTTTCACTGAAGTGAAACAAAAATCAACAATGACGTACAAATCGAAATACATGATAACTGGCATTACTGTATCAATTGATGTGTGGCAAGATGTATGGAATGAGAGTAATAATAATAATAATAAGGTTAATATTTCAGAACTGGGTCAACGTATGATAAAGCACCTTGGACAGGCCAGCGTTTTAATCAATCCATTGTAACAGTTGTGCTAAGCATAATACATGGTAAAAAAATACCACACACACACACACACACACACACACACTTACACACACACGCGCGCGCACACACACGCACGCACACACCTTTCCACACATATACGTACATAAAAACGAAACTATCTATCTCTTCTCACACGTGTCATTACCTTTTAGCTTGACAAAGAGCCTTCCCTACTGATCAGTCATAATTCACAAAAAAATCACCACGTATTCATCGCTTGACACAAAATCGTTCAGAAACGGATGAAGACAAACGCAGGCACCTACCACAGTATACCTAGAATCATAACGAGGCCATCAGCTCCCCTGAACGGTAAAACATGCCACCACTGCTTACTGAAGCAAGGTGCATACAGTCAGAAGTACACGATACACAATGCAAGCCATAATAATATATCTGCTGGCTGATGTTCATTTTAAATACAACGAAGGCAGTGGGAAAACGAGCGAAACAACGTTGAGGAGGGGGACGGGGCAGGGGTTGGAAGGGGTGGGTGGGTGTGGAGGACGGGAAGGAGGAAGGGAGAAGGAAGGCGAGGTGGTGGTAGAGAGGGAGGGGTGTGTATGTTGGGATGGAGATAGTGGTGGGGGTGGGGATAAGAAAAGGAAACAGAAAAACGTCGAAAACAGTAGAAAAAACATAGTTACAGAAAAGATTACAAAGCTTCTGTGTGAATAAAAAAAATCCATATAAATACATATTCTTATATATATTATATTTCTATTGTATGACATT
>NC_134876.1:23671251-23676251 GCF_041734735.1 Babylonia areolata | reverse complement strand
GAAAATCAAGCGTGGACAAATTTGGCGCACACAAAAAATATTTAGTATGTGTATCAAACCGCCCAAAGCACACTCCTAAGCATAATTTAATGACAAGATTAGATTATAGTGTTACAACCACTGAGTATAAAAAGCTTCTTATGACTCTGAAAACTCTTCCCTGCATTTCGACGAAATCCTGTTTGATAATAAATTTATAACTAAAAAAAAACAACAAACAAATAAAATCTCTCTCTCTCTCTCTCATCGAGACAGAGAGGGCAACACAGAGAGCTCAGAGTTTATTTTGTGGCTGCTTTGTTCACCCTGATTTATTCTGAGCATGACGTGCGTTTAACACGTGCTTCCCAAACGTACACAGGTCGCTGATCTTACACTCAAATGTTTGAGTTCTTGAGCTCTTGAGTCTCTCTATGTCTGTTTATATATATATATATATATATATATATATATATATCCCAGATGTCTGAAGTGCGCATTGGAAGCTGTCCAAACGGATCATAACGTCTGGGCACGGGAGTTTCTGAGAGGGCGATTGTGGGAAAGCGGAAAGTGGGGATGTGTAGGTGAGTATGAGTGTGGGAAGAAGAGGGGGTTGGGAGGGGACCACCTGTCGAAAAGAGCGGTTCACAGCAGCAGCATCAGCAGCAGCATCATCAGCAGCAGCAGCTGCAGCAGTGTAGGAGGTAGTTCTGCGACTCTGGTAGAGGCAGAAGACGGATCTGCATTTGTTGTTAATGTCCATCAGCAGTCTTCATCGCCGACAGACAAGATGCACAGTAAGTTTGTCGGCAGTGTAAAATTCGAGGTGGATCCCCACCCTCGACCCGCGAATCTCAGTACATCAAGTCAGCACGATCTGAAAAAATAAAGAGAAAAAGTTTCAGTTTTTGTTTCAATTTCAAAGGAGTGTCGAAACGCGCGGACAGATCCGTATGTGTTACATACACCGCGTGTGTGTGTGTGTGTGTGTGTGTGTGTGTGTGTGTGTGTGTGTGTGTGTGTGTGTGTGTGTGTGTGTGTGAAGGTAAGAAACATTAATTTTGATAATATTCACCGACTGATTTACTAGCAGTGTTAAACGCGAGCACATGCACGGAGCGAGAGAGAGACAGAGACAGAGACAGACAGAAAGAGAGAGAGAGACAGACAGACAGATACAGAGATAGACGGACGGACAGAGACTGACCGAACTAAGCACAGTGCATGCACGCAAAACACCTGTGTAATGTTGTAACAGACAGACAGACAGACAGACAGACAGATAGAATTAACTTATGGCAATATACCAATTCAACACACACAAGCGCCAGAATGAAGGCGCCGTGGTAGTATTGGTTAAGCGTTGGACTTGTGATCCAGTGTTCAAGGTTCGAGACCCCGTTTCAACATCGTGTTGTGTCCTTGGGAAGGACTGCTTTATTCCGATGTCCTTCACTCCACTGAGGTGTAAAGTGATATCTGTCTAGGGGTGGGAAATGTTAAAAGCGAACCGAGCCCCATCAGTCTTCCTGAGCTGAGCTCCAGACACAGTGGATATGAACTCATTGCCTCGATTGCCGTAAAAGACAATGGTAACCATTACCCTTTCAAGGCGACCGAACAGGACTTTATGAGTTCTGATAAAATGCGCTGAGGAATCGTTCTTCTATCACAAGATTCACGCGAGAGCGAGTGATAAGAAGAAAAGTTAGAGGAGTTAAAAAGAACACTCTTCCCCATCGGATGAAAATATAGACAAGCAAGCCTGAGGCACCTATCGTCTGTGAAATACATGCATGCACTCATGTACCACTCTGTGCCAAAACACACACGGAGAGAGAGAGAGAGAGAGAGAGAGGGAGAGAGAGAGCGAGGGAGAGAGAGAGAGGGAGAGCTTTAACAAAAAGGCCAAAATCTACCACCGTGAATCGTCTTTTGTTCGTGTTTTCTTTTTCCTTCTTACCTTTTTTTCTTTAACAGGAAAAAAAATCTTAACACAGCCAACTAAGTAAATAAGCGAGCTACGGTATCAAAAGCCTTCATCGGGTCACGTACATGACCTCTCAGGTCACAGAGGAAAAAGACCTTCCCCTGTCACACCCGCATTCCGATGTCAGATAAACAACCACAAGTGCGTGTGGAGGGTGGGGGGTGAGGGAGGAGGAGCAGTGAGAACGGGAGGATGAAAAGGAGGACCAGGGGTTTGAGGGGTGGGGGTGAGGTGATGGTAGTGGTGGCTGTGGTGGTGGTGGTGGTGGGGGAAGGGGTCTATGGGGGAGGGGGGCTTTTGAATACAGCTTTTTCGAGACGCGTTCAGTTCGGCCTCTCAGATTGCTTCCTTGCGGACTAAAAGAGAATGGAGAGGCTCACGTAATGCAATAGACTGACGACAACCCACACCCCAAGGTTATCTACCCCTTTAACTACGTTACCCCATCTCTGTTGACATTGGCGTGACGTTTTCTAAACCTTTTTTTTTTTCTTTCTCCAATCAGTGAAAAGACAACCGATGATTTTTTGTTGTTGTTGTTTTGCCATTTTTGTCCATAAATAACAGGAAACTCACCGCTGCATGACGATGACACATGCAGATAATATGTACTTGCTACACAAGTTGCAAAATACACCTGGATGACTAAAACTATAAGGAAAGTGAATCCTTTAAGTTTAATCTAAAATGACACGCCCTGCGCTTATAATTAGCGAGATCTGTGACTCAGACGTGTAAATATACACAGTAAGAATTGATCCAGATAGTTTCCAGTTTCAGTTTCAAGGAGGTGTCAAAACGTGCGGACTGATCCATATACGCTACATCACATTTACTGAAATGACAAAATGAGCACGTTCCTGACTTACACATAAACCCAGCACGTTGTTCACACCCTGAGAGCATAAACTCGTGCCCTGAGAGCATAAACCCAACGCATTGTTCACACCCTGAGAGTATAAACTCGTGTCCTGAGAGCATAAACCCAAACGCATTGTTCACACACTGAGAGCATAAACCCAACGCATTGTTCACACCCTGAGAGCATAAACTCGTGCCCTGAAAGCATAAACCCAACGCACTGTTCACACCCTGAGAACATAAACTCGTGCCCTGAGAGCATAAACCCAACGCATTGTTCACACCCTGAGAGCATAAACTCGTGCCCTGAAAGCATAAACCCAACGCACTGTTCACACCCTGAGAGCATAAACTCGTGCCCTGAAAGCATAAACCCAACGCATTGTTCACACCCTGAGAGCAAAAACTCGTGCCCTGAAAGCATTAACCCAACGCACTGTTCACATCCTCAGAGCATAAACCCAACGCATTGTTCACACCCTGAGAGCATAAACTCGTGCCCTGAAAGCATAAACCCAACGCATTGTTCACACCCTGAGAGCATAAACTCGTGCCCTGAAAGCATAAACCCAACGCATTGTTCACACGCTGAGAGCATAAACTCGTGCCCTGAGAGCATAAACCCAACACATTGTTCACACGCTGAGAGCATAAACTCGTGCCCTGAAAGCATAAACCCAACGCATTGTTCACACCCTGAGAGCATAAACTCGTGCCCTGAAAGCATAAACCCAACGCATTGTTCACACCCTGAGAGCATAAACTCGTGCCCTGAAAGCATAAACCCAACGCATTGTTCACACCCTGAGAGCATAAACTCGTGCTCTGAGAGCATAAACCCAACGCATTGTTCACACGCTGAGAGCATAAACTCGTGCCCCGAGAGCATAAACCCAACGCATTGTTCACACGCTGAGAGCATAAACTCGTGCCCTGAAAGCATAAACCCAACGCATTGTTCACACGCTGAGAGCATAAACTCGTGCCCTGAAAGCATTAACCCAACGCACTGTTCACACCCTGAGAGCATAAACTCGTGCCCTGAAAGCATAAACCCAACGCACTGTTCACACGCTGAGAGCATAAACTCGTGCCCTGAAAGCATAAACCCAACGCACTGTTCACACCCTGAGAGCATAAACTCGTGCCCTGAAAGCATGAACCCAACGCATTGTTCACACCCTGAGAGCATAAACCCAACGCATTGTTCACACCCTGAGAGCATAAACTCGTGCCCTGAAAGCATAAACCCAACGCATTGTTCACACCCTGAGAGCATAAACTCGTGCCCTGAAAGCATTAACCCAACGCACTGTTCACATCCTCAGAGCATAAACCCAACGCATTGTTCACAGAGAGCATATACTCGTGCCCTGAAAGCATAAACCCAACGCACTGTTCACACCCTGAGAGCATAAACTCGTGCCCTGAGAGCATAAACCCAACGCATTGTTCACACCATGAGAGCATAAACTCGTGCCCTGAAAGCATAAACCCAACGCATTGTTCACACGCTGAGAGCATAAACTCGTGCCCTGAAAGCATTAACCCAACGCACTGTTCACACCCTGAGAGCATAAACTCGTGCCCTGAAAGCATAAACCCAACGCACTGTTCACACGCTGAGAGCATAAACTCGTGCCCTGAAAGCATAAACCCAACACACTGTTCACACCCTGAGAGCATAAACTCGTGCCCTGAAAGCATAAACCCAACGCACTGTTCACACGCTGAGAGCATAAACTCGTGCCATGGAAGCATAAACCCTACGAGTTGTTCGAGCCCTGAGAGCATAAACCCAACACCGCACTAACCAAGTGATCGTAATACAATAACGGAGACATGAATAAGTGATTAAAACTTTATCAGTTTTTTTTTGTAAAACAAAACACTAGTCTGGTATCGTGAGGTCTCGTAAATCCATTATAATTAATGAACGCTACAAATAAAATGTGTTCGACAGTCAGAAGCGTTAATTAGTCTAATGTTGGCTCTCTCTCTCTCTCTCTCGCTCGCTCTTATTCACACACACACACACACACACACACACACACATACACGCACACAGCTAACATACACATATACATACGTGCACGCACCCCCACACACACACTCCCCTCCTACCTAAGGTGATACACACACACTTACACGCACACACATACACGCA
>NC_134876.1:23646251-23668751 GCF_041734735.1 Babylonia areolata | reverse complement strand
ACACGCACTAACAAACAAACACACTAACACACACACACACACTCACTAACACTAACACACACACTAACACACACACAATCACACAAACACACACATATGCTAACACACACACACACTACCACTAACACACATACACATCACTAACACTAACACACACAAACACTAACACACATTAACACACATGCACATACACACGCACATACAAACACACATATACACACAGAGACACACACACATACATGCGCGCGCGCTCAACCCTCACCGGCTCTACTGATCTCATCCGTGGCGGCATCAGTGTCTGTACTCCACTTGGTGTCCAAGGTCTCCTTCACCACACCACCACCTCTACCTCCCTCCTCCGCCTGCAACGCCCCACCACCGGCACCACCACCACCAGCCTCCCTCAGTGACGTCACAGCTGCTGACGTAGCAACCACGTCATCAAGTCCCACGTCACCAGCACTTCTAGAAGAAACCTGTTGGGCACCAGTGTCGTTCCTAGCACCTCTGTCAACTTCATCAGCTGCCGCGCTTTTGACAGCCGCGGCCACGACCTCTCCGGCATTGGGAGTGGCGCTGGTGGTGGTGGTGGGGCTGATGACGCCGTTCTCTGTCCTTCCTCTGACATGACCTGACCCGCTGTCCGCCGCCTCGGGCAGCACGTCCTCCACCTCTTGGTAGATTGGGTTCTGGATCAGCGAGGCGCCGTGCTGGTGATGGTCGTAGGCGGCGGTCCCGGCAGTGGCCGCGGCACCAGCGGCAGCAGGGCTGAGGATCAAGGGTCCGTTGCTTTCGGGCAGATCCGTGATGGGGTCTTGAAGGTTCTGCTGGTGGTGGTGGTGGAGCTCCGAGCCTCCCCCTCCTCCTCCTAAGCCTTCCCCCGCCAGAACCATGTCCTGCATGCAGGCTAGGATGGGGTTGTCGGCCTTGGATCGTCGCTTGGTCTTCTCTCCCCCTTCCTTGTCCGGGACGGCGTAGATATCTCCCCCGTACGTGTAGTGCAAGGTGGGGTCGGGGTCTGGAGGTGGGGGTGAGGCGGGAGTTGGGGCGAGGGCTGTGGGCTGCTGTTGTTGTTGTTGTTGTTGCTTCTCCTCCGTGTCCGAACCCTTCTTCTGGTCGTCCGTCTTGTTCTTGAGCAGCAGCTTCATGCTGTCTGTCGCTGAGTTCACCACCTTCCCTTCAACTCCCTCCCCACCACCCGTCATCCTCCCCTCCTCCTCCCCCTCCTTCGTGAAAGCCGCGTTGACCACTCCGGACTCCGTGGCGGTGGTGGTGGTAGTCGGGGTCTTCTTCTTGCCCTTGGGCTCGTGCACCTGGGCGGTCTCCTTGGTGACCCCCCCTCCTGCCTTGTGGTGGTGGCGGTGGGAACGTCTTTCGGGGTCGTCGTGCAGGGCGTCGCTGTGGGATCGCTGCACCTTCTTGCTGCTCCGGCCGTGGCGCTCGTTGGTGTTGGACCTGCTGGCGCCGTCCTGAAGCAGCTTGGTCTTGGAGCCTGCCACACGAGGAGAAAGGAAGCTTTGTCACTGTTGGCAGAAGGAGAAGTGTTGTGTTTGTGTTGTGTTGTGCTATTTTTGAGTTGTTGTCGTATTGGTATATATTGATTTTGTATATCACTTCCAAGTCATGTGCTCTTGTGTGGTGAAATACACTTTTGTACATGTATTGTTTCAAAATGTGAGGCGCTTAGAGCCCACAATGTGGGTAATTTGTGCTACTATAAGCATATTACACACACACACACACACACACACAAATATATATAAATCATACATATCATATAATTACACACACACACACACACACACACATATATATATATATATATATATATGTGTGTGTGTGTGTGTGTGTGTGTGGAGAGAGAGAGAGAGAGAGAGAGAGACAGACAGACAGACAGACAGACAGACAGACAGACAGAACATAAAAGGTGACGTGACGTCACACATCACCCTCACTCCCTCACCACCAGTCCCAGCCCCGATCTGGTACACGTCATAGACGGAGCCGTCACGGGGGTCCACCACCTCGTACAGGGGGGTGAGTGACGCCAGCTGCTGACTGTGGTAGATCCGCTGTTGCTGGGGGTGATGACCCCCCATCCCTGCTGCGTAGAGTCCTGGTCCGCCCCCTGCTGGTACTGTGGAGACACACGTGTGCACGGGCGCTTAGTTATGTGTACACATACACGTAAGCACACGCATTTGCACACAAATATTTTACGTACGAATCAGAAGTCCAGCGCATGACTGATTCTACCACGGCGCTTCCAAACGCAGGATATATATATAAACAAAAAAACAACAAAAAAACAACAAAAAAACAAACAACAACAACCAAAAAACCAGGCTCTAATGCTTTCGTTTTGCAAATGAATATATAATTACAAGAGAAAAAAGGAAAGAAAGAAAATAACTTAGCATTTCAGCGCTATATCTAATCCATGATCACGTCTTGAACTGTTGGCCTGAACGCCAAAGACACTCCCCAAAGGTAAACACACATGGATTGTACAACATACAACATACAAAAATGAGAGAGAGAGAGAGAGAGAGAGAGAGAGACAGACAGACAGACAGACAGACAGACAGACAGACAGACAGAATGAGATTTTGTGATACATCAAAGAAATTCATAAATGGATGCCGAACATTTCCAGAATCAGGTAATTAAAACCCATGGATGAAATAAAGAACGGGATGTGTGTCTGTGTTATACAGGTCACACAGCATGCACAGCGAATCATTGGTGCCACACCCATGCCTTTCTCACGTGCCGAAACAAAACATCATCACCGACACATGGTTGTTTCCGGATACCAAAGCAAAGCTCTGTCTCTGTCTCACTCTCGCTTGCTCGCTCGCTCTCCCTGTCTTTGTCAGTCTCAGCTTTTTCAGTCCACCACTCAACCCATTGCCACAGGAATTAAAGTTGATATGATGAGGTCTCTTAAGCTGACAGATCAACGTGGAAATGACGATAGTGGTTATGGTGATTATGATTATTGTGATCAGCATCATGATAAAGATCCAGATGATGATGATGTGTGTGTGTGTGTGTGTGTGTGTGTGTGTGCGCGCGCGTGTGTGTGTGTGACAGAGAGAGAGAGAGAGGGAGAGAGAGTGTGTATACAAAGTGAGGGAGAGAGAGTGTGTATACAAAGTGCGTACACAAGTTTGTACTTTGTTTTATTCTCTAAAACAGCTATATAAATAGTATCAAACTGAAAATGTGACAATGTGCAGAATTAATGTGCAATATAATACGTGCAATGTTAGTTAGCGTCGGTGTCTTTCAACATGCTTACAATAATCATTAAATACAACATTTTCAGTGAATATATGCAGTACTTTTACATGAATGTAGTATGTTTATTGTTTTGGTTTCTTTTTTTTTTTTTTTTTTTTTTTTGCTTAAAAAAAAAAATATAGTCATGTTTGATGGATTTTGTGTTGAGGACTTGTCTACCTCTGTTTCACCGCACCTGATGAATTTTCTCTTAATGAGATAACAGAGTTATTCTTCTCTTATCTTTTCTCATATGTGGACTTGCTTCTTGCTGCTGGCTTCCACAGAGAGAGAGAGAGAGAGAGAGAGAGAGAGAGAGAGAGAGAGAGAGAGAGAGAGAGAACAATCTCTTTTATGGTTTTTATTTCATTCAAAATTTGGTGTTTTTATTGTTTATTTTTTCTTTCGGTTGATTCTCAGACATCACATTTGCGTATTCATACACAATTTATATGATTCACCTTCCCATGCAACATCAAAATACAGTGGAAAAAAATGTTAAAAATACACAGAGGGGTTACATGTCGAAGATAAAATAAGTCCACAGCAAAATAAACAAAGCGCTTCGCGCTCTTGCGTTGGGCCCTTTTACATTCAACAACCATGCACATGTTGTTGGTTAATACAATTCACTGACTACATCGTACGCACGCACGCACACACGCACACACACACACACACACACCAACAACATTCACATAAACAAAGAGACACACGCATACACGTACGCCACGCACACACAAACACACACACGCACACACACACACACACACACACACGCACACACACACACACACACACACACAAAGCATTGCATTGCTCAATAAGAAGTCAGAGTTTCATTCTTTGTGCCTCTGTTAAAATATCTGAATATTTTTCATTTTCCTTCGTACCGAATGTCACAAACTGATATACTCAATAACAGAAAAAACTGCCTTAACCAATATCGCGTCACTTTATTCGTTACTCTCGACCCCTAGCCCTCCTCCCCCACCCACTCCGCTCCTCTGCAACCCATCAACTTACAACCGACCACCCACAGACACACACACACACACACACTGACGCAGAGACAGACAGACACACAGCTTAGAACTTTCCCTATCCCTAAACCACGCCCCTTCCTGTTTCCTTTCGATCTTTTTACGTTAATAACGTTACGCTTCAGCAACTAAAGTACAGCCTTTCATTCTTCTCGTTCTCCTCTTTCCTCCTTCTCCTCTCTACCCCTCCCTCCTCCAATCCCTTCTCTCTCTCGCCTTCCACCCCCTACCCTCCTCTTTCCCAGTCACACAGAGACAATAATCACACCGGATTCCGCAGATGACTGAAATTCGAACGCTAAGGGGCGAGGTAAGTACAGGTGTTCCTTATACACAATCCCTCCCTCAGGTGTTCCTATATCCAATCCCTCCCGTACCTTTGCCAACTAATTATACAGGCATTAGGGCTGTCACTGCAGTTAACTGCGCAATCGCAGTGTTAGGTTACAAAAGAGAGCTCGATGCCTTCTGCATGGATGTAGAATGTGTAGCTTTGGTGTCGGTTTTTTTTTTTCTTTTAACGCCTCTCACTGTTTAGAATTAGACCGGTGTGAATGCCACTTAAAACCCACATCTACGAACACACCCTTGTACACACACACACACACATCTACAACCCCCCCCCCACGCCACCACACACACACACACACACACAGAGAAATATACGCGCGAAAATAACGATCACCATTTGCAACTTTTTCAACGAACGAATTAGTTAGCAGAAAGTAATTGTTACACTTCAAATTGGTTAACATAAAATAATGACGCAAAACACTAAAGATACACATCCAAACTGAATAAAGTGAAGTGAGTAAAATAAAGGCATTTGACATGTTCGAAATACATTATAATTATATACCTAGTGAAATAATCAATTAAATTCAAAGGGTTCTTCTAAAAAAAAATAATAATAAAGAATTAAAATAAGTAAATCAACAAACGAAAAAAGAAGAAGATAGATTAGCAGCATGTATTATCGCGATACAGCATGCAATCATTCATCAGAAATTAGAAAGGAAGAAAAAGAAGAAAAGATCCGCTTTTTAACGATAGTTTGATTGAATTAAAAAAAAAAAAAAAAAAAAACCCAACAAAGTACGCAGTTTATATTGTCAACCTGCAGCATGCAACAGTTCATAAAAATATAACTATAATAATGATTACAACAACAACAACAACGATGATGATGATAATCATAATAATAATAATAATGGTAAAAAATAATATACAAATAAGGAAATAAACAAAATTTAATAGTCAAATAAATAAATAAACAACGAAATAAATGAATAAATAAATAAACAAACAAACAAATAAATTAAACAAACACGACAGAACAATACGGTAGGCCAAAAAGAATGAATACAAAAGATCGCGAGAGTGTTACTTCAGTTGAATACTTCAGTGCACTAAGGTGTCAGTGGTTGTAAAACTGAGCGACGAACCCACAGCACCAACCTCTCTGTAAGGACGCCGCTCTTCTCTCTGGTGCAGGGTACTTCAAGCGGCCTGTCACGCAGTGTGCATTGTGCACCAACCATTAGCATGGACAAAAATGGATTCAATCGCTAATGATTCCACGTTTAAAGTTAAATGATCGGCCTCTGGTATGATACTACACGATTGAAATACCGCTTAAGAGAGAAAGAAAAAACACTAACAAACCATAACACCCAAACAACAACAAGAAAGAAATCATAACTCCCAGGCGCCTAACCCCACCTCCACCTACATGAATGATACATATAGTATTTCACTAGTTGAATACATGAAAATCCGTAGAGTCTGGCACAAATAACACACACACACACACACACACACACACGCACCCTAAACAAAACCAAAACATAAACAAAACACAAATCAATCCACCACAAAAGAAAAACCAACAAACATAAAACCAAAACAAAGCCCCAGCAGACAAAAAACAACAACGTAAAACAACAACAGAACACAGACAGACAGACAGACAGACAGACACACACACACACACACACACACACACACACACACACACTCCCTCACCCAGCCTATCTCTCTGAGGTAACCGAGACTCGGAACTGGCTCTCTGCAGAAGGCCTGCGGGCTGCATCGCTCCCCCATGAGGGTACTTGCCCCCTCCTCCCCCTCCCCCTCCTCCTCCTCCACCACCACCACGGCCATAGTAGTAAGCCGGGGACGGGGTGGCGGCATAGATACCCGGGGTACCCAACCACAGCCCGTTGCTGCCCACCTTGGGCAGGAGGCGGGGGTCGTGGTGTGGGTGAGGGTGGAGGGGGTGGGCAGGGTGGGGGTGCGGAGGGTGGTGTCCCAGGGAGGAGGGCTGACTGTGGGAGGGGGACGTGTGGGGGGTCAGCTGCTGGAACGTCTTCTCCTGCTCCTTCTTCTTCTTCTTCTTCCGCCGGCGTTTTCTGGAATGACAGGTAAAAAGAAACAGGTAGGTGTGTGTATGGGGGTGGAGGGTGGGAGGGTCTGTGAGTGTGAAATCCATTAACGGCAACGGTCCACAGTATCATAATAATAGTGATATTACTACTACTACGGAGATTGTTATCCTGCTGCTGCTGCTGCTACAATAATAATGATGATGATGATGATGATGATGATGATAACAACAAAGGCAGCAGCAAGAAGAAGACAAAGAACATCACTGACAACAATGCATAACTTTGATATGGCGCGATGTCAAATACAAATGCTGCTCAAACGCCTAAAATAATTCCGTTAAAAGTTAACAAGAGAGAGGAAAAAGAAGAAAAAATTATCGAAGCGAAGCTTTCTATAAAAAAAAAAAAAAAAAAAAGTCCCGTGTTCACACACACTATAGGGTAGGTATGGCCAATTGCGAACGGTCCAGTCGAAGCGAAAGGCTCAACGTGTGTACTGTAAAGATAACATGTCAAACGATAGTCAAACATAGTTCTTTTGTTTTTGAAAACTTTATCCGACTGGTTGAGCAAGGAAAAGTTCGTCTGCTCACTGTTTTCAACGTTTTGTCGGCGTTTGAAATAGCAGGGATCCCTGAGGGTAAATGCGAACGGGCAAGCCGATTGCGAACGATGGCTTTGGGTACATGTAGACAATGAAAACAGAAGCAGGTCTTTAACTCATTAGACATAACATCGCACCAGACTGTTGTATTGTTGGTTTTGATCACACACACACACACACACACACACACACACACATTCAAACACATACGCCCCACACCGCACACAAACACACCCCTTTGAGAGTGCTCAGTAACTGTGCAGCATCGTTCGCAAATTGACTCACGTCAAAATATCCTATGGTCTAATTGCAAACGACACTATTTTGCAGATTTTTGTCAAAACTAACGTTCTGATCTGTCACCAATATGCTTTCATGAATTCTCCCAGCGCTGGTAATGCGCATTCAACATATCCGATCAAATCAACTATTTTAGACTGTTCAAGTCCCACAACTTGCTTCCCTTGATTTTAGGATTTTGTGAGCACGTTTGTAACCTTGGTTGGCAGTGGTGCAAGAAGAGAAGAAAAAGCGCGGAAATAGCCAGAAATAGCTGATGTTTTACTGGTTCTTGGAAATGGATATTCATTAAGATCAAAGCAGACGATAAATTGTGAAATGTAACGGTTAAGAACGCTTCGAAGTGGGGCGGTATATGAATCGTTCGCAATTACACGTTGTTCGCAGTTACCCATACCTACCCTATTTATGCAATTCGATACCTGCATACAAGAAAATAGCGGCATCCAAACCCATCTAAGAAAACGATTGTCAAGTAAACGCACGCACGTACGCTTACAGACACAGACACAACACACACACATCTACTGGCAGACACATGTCCACCTTGACATGCTTGTGTTTAATTTGTTTGTTTGTTTGTTTGTTTGTGTGTGTGTGTGTGTGTGTGTGTGTGGTTGAACAACAAGTGGAGTAAACTGCTGAACAACTTTTCTGTCGTCAGAAAAGAAAGAAAAACATATGAAAAAACCCAACGACATCAATCAACAAATCAGCTAATAAAAAGGGGGTCGGGGATTGGTTGTGAAGCCCTTCAAAGACAACAACTGAGAACCACTGGAATCCTCACTAATGGACAGAGAGCCATTTGTCCTGCCTGACATGACAAGGGTTTCTTATGAATAAGCCGTCCCGCCCCTCCTCACCCTATCTCTCTCTCTCTCTTTCTCTCTCCAGCACCCATACGAGCACACACTCATATACATAATACACACATACACACAGACACACTCATTCACACACATATTAACTCTTTCATTCTCTCTTTCCCTGGTTCGATTACACACAAAACATTCACACACACACACGTACAATCATGCATACATTACACACACACAACTCTCTCTCTCTCTCTCTCTCACACACACACACAAACGTTAAACACACACATACTCAATACACACAGAGACAAACACTAAGCACTCTCTAGTTAACACGCATACACACACAGTGTACACACACACGCACACACACAACATACATACAGACACACATAACACACACGTACACACGCAAACACTTCAAACACACACCATCTCTCTCTCTGTCTCTTTCTCTCTCTCCACACACACACACACACACACACACGCACACACACACACACACACACACACACACGAACACACACATACATACAGGCGCGCGCGCACGTACGCACGCAAACTACTTACACATTAAAGCAGTCCATGTTTCTTCTCCAGGCAAACAAAGTAGGCCTGTTATTCCAGCACCAACCACCACCACAATAACTGTCCCAGTGAAAAGAGTACTAAATCTGCACGACCATTTACCACCCAGACTGCTGTGAAAAGTCGTGATCCATACCACTGTCCTCACTGTATTGTTTTTTGTTTGTTTTTGTTGTTTTATTTTCGACGTTTGCACACACCCCTGTTACAGCATGGAATAGTCCCACAACACGCTGTTCATTCAGTCTGGCGAAATACTTGTTTCCACAGAAGGAATCACAACCACCAGTCGTCCTAAAATCTCTCCCGACAACTGTTTCGTGTTCTTCTTCTCAGTGTTTGTCGCAGCAATACTAAACAGCACACGCTGTCTCCTTCACCTTTCTGTACCCTTGACGGTATGATTGTTCACAGAACACGCTGGCTGTTGAAATACATGTTTGTACGAGAATGAATCACACCAGTCGCCTTAAAAAGAAAAGAAAAGAAAAAAAAACAAACAAACAAACAAACAAACGAAAAACCCTACCTCTTCCGGATTCTTCTGCTTTTTTTTTACTTCTGCCTGACACATTCATAATTATAGAGTATTCCCTGTATACCATCCCCTGCCACCCCTACATCGTTTTGCCGCGCCCGCTCCTTAAATAATTAGCTAGACCGCATTCCTCAATCGCTCATACCCTTCCCTCGCTATCCCTTCCTCCCCCCCCCCCCCCCCCTTTCACCTGTCTCCTCCCACTGACAACTTCCTTGTTCTGATGAATAAACAATCGAGCGAATAATACTGAATTAAAAAAAAAAAAAAAAATATATATCACCTAGATATGATTAGAATAAGATTGAAGAAAGGACACTAAACATTCACACACACACACGCGCGCGCGCGCACACGCACACACACACACAGAGGCGTGTGTGACAAATTGCTCCATCATTGAATTAAAAAAGAAAAGAAAAAATCAGATCACCTACGATGTTTAAAAACAAAATAAAACAGGATGGCATGAACACACACACACACACACACACACACACACACAAACACACACACAGAGGTAACTGTGTGTATGCAGGGGGATGGGGGGGGGGGGTTGCAAGTATTTCACTTTGCGACTGTTGCCACGTCGGGTGTTCATTTCCTTTCAACTGAACGTCCGGGTACACGCCCTCTGGTCTCACGATTTGAGTGGTTCAAAGAAGTTGGCAGCAAGGAAAGCTTGGAAATCAAAGGGGAGAAACAGAGAAAATGAGAGAAAGCGTGCGTGCGTGTCAAGGCTTGATTATTTGCGGATCCGTGCATGACAGAAAATATTCCTTGCAAACACACACACACGCACGCACGCGCGCGCACACACACACACACACACACACACGCACGCACGCACGCACACACACACACACACACACACACACACTCTCTCTCTCTCTCTCTCTGACAATACCAAACTGCTGCCCATATGCATCCAGCTCTGAAAATAGGTGACACGAATGGATCTTCCCCTACTCCCCTTCCCTTACCCTCCCCCTTCCCTCCCACATTGCTCCTCCCTCTCCACCCCTCCATCCCAACACACATTCACTAGAAATGAACTCTGGTAATACAGTCTCCTCCCCTTCCCCCTCCTCCTCCTCCCAGTAGTCACTATTAATGGTCTGGACATCAAAGCCAAACGTTGAAAGTGATAGTGACAGCCAGCTGGCCAGCTTGTGGTAGCTAGGTAATGCCGTCCTTTAATGGACCAGATAACAGGAGAGGCGTGGAGTCAGCCTCATCAACCACGCTGCTCAAGATAACCGGAGGAGAGAGAGACAGATACAGCCCGCAACCCCCCACCCCCTCCGACCTCCCTCTGTCTTGCTCTGTTTGTCTGTCGATCTGTCTGTCTATAGATCTATCCATCTATGTTCTTCCCTTTCCTCCTTTCTTTCTTCGTTTGTTCCTTCCTTTCACTCTCTGATATCTCCTCTCTCTCTGCACCCGCCCCCCCCCCCCGCCCCCCACTTTTTTTCTCTCTCTGCACACACACACACACACACAGAGCGAGCGAGAGAGAGAGAGAGAGAGAGAGAGAGAGAGAGAGAGAGAGAGCGCTGTAATGGTCAGCAGAGGACTTGTAGAAATCAAGAATACTCAAATGGCGGTCTAAAAGGTAAACGTTCCTTGGTTAACTGGGATGATAAAAAAAAAAAAAAAAAAAAATCCAGGTCAGATTTTGGTATCGTTAATCCAACAAAATATTCTCGCTACCGGTTTACATGTGTCTGCAAGTTGATTAGACTGCTTGGCTGGCTGAGTTGTAGACCAAACTTTCTGTCTATCTATCTATCTATCTATCTATCTATCTATCTATCTATCTGTCTGTCTGTCTATCTATCTGTCAATCTATCTATGATTAGACTGTTTGGATGGGATAGCTGATTTGTGAACCAAATTATGTATGTATGTATGTATGTATGTATCTTACTATCTGTCTATTCGTTTGTTGTTGGGTTCTTTTTCATAACCTCACAGACGAAATGTCTCAGGACGTTTGGACCGTGAAAAAAAAATGTACAGGAGGCCAGAGTGGCGTTGGTGGGTTATATGGGTAGACAAATGAGAGGGACGTGGTGTGAGGGAGGGGTTCGGAGAGGGGAGAAGGGGGAACAAGAAGAAAAAAAATAGAAGGTGGAGGAGAAGATGAAGGAGACGGCGAAAAGGGCGATTTATAGCCTGGCTGAAGTGGAAGCTTGCCTGGTGTGGATTTAAGCTGACGGGTGTCGTGCAGAAAACCTGATCCCTCTTTATATCCCCAGTCCTTAACCAACTGTTGTTTCACAGAAGAAGAAGAAGAAGAAGAAGAAGAAGAAAGACAGATAGACAGACAGACACACAGGCAAATAGACAGACAGAAACAGATGCTGGTCTGAAAATAAATATTTCACAAACAGCGAGAGAGAGAGGAAAAGAGAGGGAAGAGGAGAGCGAGCGAGCGAGCGAGCGAGCGAGCGAGAGAGAGAGAGAGAGAGAGAGAGAGAGAACTGAACTGAATAAACTGAACTGAATACATTTTATTTTCTGAGTGTAATGCATAAGCAAATCAATGGGGTTTTTTCATGCAGCCCTCGAAGGGGAAACAGTAACATAAACGAAGGGGGAAATCCTTATATCAGTACATCATGCATATGAGAGAGAGACAGACAGGCAGGCAGGCAGGCAGGCAGGCAGACAGACAGACAGACAGAGACAGAGAAAAAGGCGCGCGCACACACACACACACACACACACACACACACACACACACACACACGCACACACACACACGCACACACACACACACACACACACACACACACACACACACACACAGTCTCACCCTCAAAGGATTAAAGCAGAATTTCTTTTTGTTCAATTTTTCTCTTTTTTTTATGAGCCATCATGGGCTTATCGCATTACACTGGCTCAGTCCAGAAATGACACCTCACCCTCTCTCCCTGCCAAGGCTGAGGAAAATAAAGCTACGAAACACACTCTTCTCTCCCACCCTTCCCCTCTCCCCAAACCCTCTCTTTCTCCCTTCTTCCTCTCTAACTCTGTCTCTGTCTGTCCCTCTGTCTCACCCCCAACCCCATGACACCGACACCACAGTAAGTCTTGCAGGCAGTGAGGCGGAAGAAGAATACGCACATGATAGCCCAGCAATACAGAAACGCTCTCTTTTTCTTTCTGTCTGGTGACGGAACATTAAAAACATAAATGGCATAGGAAGGCAGTTTGACACTGAGGTTTGGGGAATGAATTCTGTTGTGGTTATGTCCTGTCCCACATAACTGGCGATTGTAGAGACATCTAGTTTAAAATAAATTAAAGTGTTAGTTCTCACGCTTGACTTTATCATCAAGAAAACAACCAAAACAACCGAAACTTGTCTTCGTTGAAGACTCTATGATTAACTAGGAACACACACACACACACACACACACACACACACACTTTATCATACGTGACCCCCCCCCACCCCCCAACGCCCTCCCCCCGACAGATCCAATACAACGAATCGCCAACGTATGTGTAATCCAGTCTTCAACAAAGGGAACAAAGACAGCAACACCAAAAACTACTATTACTGCAATGCAGAATTAAACAGTGGTATGGTTCGAGTTTCATACACGTGCCGAGAATTTTATTCCCCCTTCTCGCGGAGCGAAACTGTAACTTTGCGCTCTCTTCATGCGAGAGCAGCCTGAAACACAGCGAAATTTGTTGTGACCCCCCCCCCCCACCCCGCCTCCCAAAAAAAGAAAAAAAAAAGTGATTTATGCGTGACTCGGTCTTGCAGTCACAACATCCACACAGTCACAACAGAACCATCAATAGAATGATGTTGGTTGTACAAAGGAAGAAGAACATGGTAAACAATAAATCATGAACTGTTGCCATGGTGGCAGAGAACACGCTAATTAATTAAGTTGTGACTACGTGTTTTGCTATTATAAAAGTGTCACAGTTACGTGTCAGATAATGATTTATTTATTGGGGGAGGGGGGGGGGAGGGGGGTGGTCAGTTGTTTTGTTTTTGATCGAGCAATCAAACAAACAAGCACAAACAAATGAAAAACAAACAAAGGGCCTGTACAGGCCTATACGCTCGTAATATCAAAAGACACTTCTTCTTATTATTATTATTATCATTATTGTTGTTGTTATGAAAAAGAGAGGAAGAGGGAGAAAATAAATTTGCTAAACTGCTGCACTCATACCCGCCAATCAGCACCAAAATCACAAACACACACAGACTACGATACACCATTTGCTGCTCACATGATGATGATGATGATGAAGAAGAAGAAGAAGAAGAAGAAGAAGAAGAAGAAGAAGAAGAAGAAAGAGCCCACGACAAACTTGAATCTGGTATGTACACTTATGAATCAATGATCTGGTTATGCGCACGCCACCCCCCTTTCCTGTTTTCCCTTTTAATCCCCATCGACCAGACATACGTGTACCTTTAACTGCTAACTCAAAATAGATTCTACCCCTTCCCTTCGTCCCTACCGCAAAAAAAAAAAAAAAAAAAATAAAATAAATAAAATGAAAAATGAATAAATAAATGAGTAAATAAACGTCGTGTTCTTATATTTGTTTTTGTCAACAACATAGCAGGCCTACAGATGAATTCATGTGAAACCTTAGTATAAAAACAAAACAAAAACAAACCAACACAATTAAAAAAAAAATCGTCTCTGTTGTAAAATCACATCAACTTGTGTCACGGCACAATAGTATTGAGAAACAAAACACACACTGTATAAAATTTCACAAACGAGCACACTCCTTGTAAAAAAAAAAAAAATCGATTTGGTGTTTAAAAAAGTCTGCACTGAAAGCACACACGACAAAAGAAATAAGAACAAAACAAAAGAAAAACAGAAGAAGGAAATGAAAGATCTGTTTCCACAAATGACAGCAAAGAACGAACGGACCACCCTCGAATCAGTCCCACACACAGTTAAACACTCTCTCGGCACACCGATGTTAAAAAAAATGAACACGCAACTGTGATTCCTGCGTTCTCACTCTGCATGCAGAACTGCAGTTACCGACTTAGCGAAGTGTATCTGCCCGGTGTTTCAGCCCCTGTTCTTATGAAAGCGGAGTGTCACTGGTGTGAATATATAGGGTTCACAAAATGTTAAGGACCTTACGGTTTCCTTCTTAGGGGCATGGTGAAATGATGCTGTATTTTCGGGCAACAGTGGTGTAAGCAGCCACCGTGTGAAATGATGCTGTATTTTCGGGAAACAGTGGTGTAAGCAGCCACTGTAATAGACACTACACATAACCTGAGGTGCGTTCTATTACTTCTAGTTTTTTTTTTAATGAAATCCACAGCCACTGTTGAAAAAAAAAACCAAAAAACAAACAAACAGACAACAACAACAAACAAAAAAAAAAACAACAACGGAAAACTGTCTTTGTTGTTTCTGATGAACCACTGATTTTTTTTTTCAAGCTGTTCATCGCGCATATACACCTGAAACAGCCGTTTGTACATTTAGTGAGAAGCCACTGGTAGAACATAATTTAAATAATCTCTCGATTTCTTTAAACATTTTTTCCCCAAACATACCTGCTTTTATGAGGCAGTCCTTAACTTTTCTGAATATGTATAATACATCGTAAATAACATGACTGATTCACGTGTTTTCTACGTTTACTTTTTGCCTGGTAGGGGTGCCCTTCGTGGTATCTACCTATATATATCCTCACGATGTACACTTTGCTATCGGAAGATTTGTCAAAGGTTTGTTGACTTATCAAGTGGAGTTTGTCTGCAGCGATTTTTGTTTGCTTTTTTTAAAATTTGCCGAGTATTAGACTTAAGAGTATTAGCTTTCACTGCAATTGTTTTAAAACAAGAACTGAGTGCCTGCAGTTTTCGGGAAATGGAACGTAATAATAATTGCAATAATTACAATAATAGTATTTATTAAGAATTAAAGATTGTTTGCAAGAAAACAAATCAAAGCGTGCAGTTTAGGTCACGTACTAGGATATCTAAGTCACCACCATTGTGTGTGTGTGTGTGTGTGTGTGTGTGTGTGTGTGTGTGTGTGTGTGTGTAGTGTAGAGGGAAAAAAAAAAAAAAAAAAAAAAAAAGAGAGAGAGAGAGAGAGAGAGAGAGAGAGAGAGAGAGAGAGAGAGAGCTCAGAACTCAAAAGTTTTTTTCCCTCAAGAACTGAGATTTTAAGCATAATCTATTCTTCCATTCTGTCCTTGCTAATCTTCATCCATAACAGAAAATACACAAACATAGAAGAAGAAAGAAATCCAAGAGAGAGAAAAAAGAAACACACACACACACACACACACACACACACACACACACACACCACAGACTGACAGATCTACATACACGAGGGAAAGAGAGGAGAGGGAGTCAGGGAGAGAGAACACGCAGACTGAACCAAACAAAATAGAATCTGACAGTGACACATGCTGGGAAGGGAGCTCACAAACTAGAATTAAAAATAACTTGCAACTTTGTGGCCGATATGACAGTCCGTAAAATGACAGGGAAACCGAGCTTAAAGTACTTTGAATGCAATGAGAGCTCTACCTCTCCTAACCTAATTCACAATCCCCACCCTCTCCCTCTCCACAATAATTATATTATTATGTCTTGAGAAAATTCATTTACAGATCATAATAAGTATGGATTCACAGAAATCTCGCACAATTTAACAATTTATCATAAGAAAAGAAAAATAAGAAAGAAAAACATTTAGCTCCCTTTCTGACCCTCCCCTACCCCGCAAAATGGGGTTATTTCACCATTGAAAACGTCTCAAATACATATACCAGCGAGGTGAGAAGATGAGGGATAGGAAAACGAAGAAACGAAGAGTGAAAAAGAACACCTTTGAATAACATTAGTGGTTTTCTTTCTAGTTCACAAAACCCCGACGAAAAGTAAAGGACACGACGTGCAAAAGCGAGACTGCTTCACACCGAAACCTTCGCCACAGGGGTTTTGAATGAGCAAGGAACGCCATCTTGGAGGTGACAGGCTTTTTGTGTGTGTTCTTTTCCCCTTTTTCTTCTTCCCCACCCCCCTTCACACGAACGGCTTCTCCAAACAATCCACAGTCTGTACTGCTCGTGTGCTGACCAAGTAACCTTCTCTTGAAGAAGAGCAAGTTCATTCTTTGCTTTCTACCCTTTTGTACTCGCTTCATCATTTTCCCGAAAGAACCCCCCACACCCCACACCCCTTTCCTGCTGGTTTATTTCTTCCAGCCGTGACAGGAGGTCTGGGGGTTTGCTTCTATTAAAAAAAAAAAAAAAATCCAATTTACATTCCTATTATCCCGTCCCTCACCGCACCCCCAGTTTCCGTCCCTCCCAGATATCTAACACGTATTCAGTTCATGCAGCTTTGGGGATGTAGTAATACTATTATTAAACGGTCTTTGTGAGCCATTAACGCATGCTTTCAAACGAATAACAAATTAAACAAACAAACAGATAAACAGGTACATAGATTAATTAATTAATTAATAAAGCGCGCAACTGTGGTCACGAACCTCTGAAATAGGCCTGTCTCCTTTTAGAAGGATGTCCAAGTCATCATCCAGGTGGTCAAGATAATTCCATGTTGATTAAAATTGATAACGCTAAATACGACCCCCACACCCCCCTCAACTTTTCTAGGCCCTTCTCTCCCATCTTTTCTCAAAAACAACAAAAAACAACAACAAAACCAAAAAAACAAAAAACAAAAACAAAAACAAACAAACAAACAAACAAACAAACCTATAAGAACTGATTGATGATGGTGGTTGTTACTGGAAAACAAACAACAAAAAATACTATAAGAATTTGTTTATAATGGTGATTGTGATTGGTAAAATATTTTTTTAAAAGCTATAATAATGTGTTTGATGATGATGATTGTAACAGATAAACACACACACACACAAAAAGGAAAAAAAAGTTGATAATGGTGATTGTAACTGGAAAACAAAAAAGCTAGAAAAATATGTTTGATAATGGTGATTGTAAAGTTTATGCTGATTGACAAAAAGGAATAAAAATCTGTGGGATTACGCAGTTTTTTTTGGTTTTTTTGTTGTTGCTTTTTTGTTTGTTTGTTTTGGGTTGTTTTTAAAATATTTTTTGGTTTTTCCTAAAGACAAACTTCTCATTAAGTTCACATCCTATTCAGCAAAAAAAATCACCACTCTGTTGTGCTTTAATTTTTTCGACACTTTATGGTAATACCTATGATGACAATAACAGACTGGGGATCATAACTAAGTCTGAATTAGCTCATTAAAATTTAGCGATCGGTGATGGCTTTTCTATCGTTTCCTTTTAATGAAACATGGATTTCCTAACTGGGCGATGTAAGCACATACTTTTGTTCAAGTAAATGGCTGAATGGCTGTATAAAGGCTTATCAATCCCATAACTTGACAGACTGAAGATTTATGGTATATATATCGTGTTGCTGATGCTGTTACCATTACCACCACCACCACCACCACCACCCCAAACACTAAGACTACATATCACAACATAAAAACGATCTATTTTCCACAAATTTCCGCAAACACACAAGTGAAAAACTGACTGAAAGAAAATCGAGATTTCTGCAAAGATGAAACTGAAATGAAATTAATGAAGAAATAAAAAGAAAATAAATCCGTCCCGTCTCCCGTCGAGATCAAACCAGATTTCCCAGAAACACGATAAAGCACCATCCTAACTCTGATCGACCGCGTACACAACAGCAACAGCAGCTGCTGCTACTACAACTACTACAATGAATCAAAACACTAACAAAGAATAATCTACCAGCGATGCATACAGGGGAAAATATTTCCACCTTTTGACCAATTTCGTAGGTTGCAAACACGATACTTGCGCAACGCCATCACTTTTTTCATGGTCTCGTAAAGTCGATCCTGTACGAGCTGACAGTTTTTCTCCCTTGAATCTGGTTTTAACGAAACGAGATTCCAACATGGATCGAACTGCTCGACTCAAGATAATAATCCTTATATAGTTTAACATTGTAGATAAGACACTCACCCGCAGCAGAGACAAGCGATGACGACGATAAAAGCGACAAGGAAGACACCACCGGCCACGCTGCCGCCGATAATTGCTGCCAACTCCGAACTGATCGCCATCTTGAACTTTGTGTCGTCTGCTAGCTAGCCCGAAATATTGTCGTCTGCTTGGTGAAGGTTGTCTGAAAACAACAAGCGAAGAGAAAAACATATGTTAGAATTGGCTTGTGTTGAGTGTTGAATGGCTTAGTGTTGGTGTCAGTAGTAAACATGTACCTTCGTGTTTGCGAGCACGCGATTGTTAACGACGAGTCTGTTTGGATTGGGGAAGTTGGGAGGCAAGAGATCAGATGTTCATTAAATACAGGAAAATATATATACCAAAGGATAAGTGGGTGGGAGGGGGAGGAGTTAGAAGATTCCTCAACAGAAGACATCCCCATTTTCAACAATTCAGGAGCATGTATATATTCACAATGTCTTCAAAGTATAAATGTCTAAAACAGTAACTGAGGAAACATACATATCCCCACTTTCTACAAATTATTAAGCGAGTATAAATACACAATATCTTTGAAGTAGGTGCAATAAATGTTGAAAGGAATCGCACACAACAGCGATAAAAACAAACAAACATTGATATGATGAAAAAAAAGGTCACCAAACAAAAGCAACGTCCAAGTCTTGTGATCTGTTAGTCTCTGTCCAAAACGGAAAAAACCGAAAGAGACAAAGAGAACGGAGAGGCACGTATAATGGAGGGTGGCGGGGGGGAGGGGGGGGGGGGGGGGGAGGGGAGGGGGGACAACAACAAAAGCCTACGCTCTGTGCATGCATACATAAAACCTGTAAGTGAAATCCGTTATACTCCCACGATTTTCATCTTTTATTATCTCTTTTTGATCAGTCTTCTTTTTCACAGAATCTGGAATCTGGAACGATACGTTGCAGAAACCTTTGCAGATTATCGTCGCAACAGAAGCAACAGGCTTTATACCAATTATCGTCATCACACACACACACATACACACACACACACTGCAAGGCAAAATAATGTATAAAACGAAGCTTTCGTGAGGAATATTCACGAAACACTCACTCACCCAAACCTGAACGCCAGCCAGCGAGGTCATTGTGAGAAATAATCCTTGTCAAACACGTACAAGGAACAATACATATTCATCCCTTTATCCAACTATGCGAACCTGCCTGGCTGCCGACTGCATAGCTTTATAACTACTATTCTCACTACCACACGGACCACACAAACAACATACAAGAGTCAGTGGTTGTTTCGTTCTGTTCCTGTCAGAAGGCGGATCAAGAGTGGCATCGATCGCAGCATGCACACAGGTCACTTCACCACAGGACGCTGCTTGTTGGTGTCACTGGGAGAGAGACAGAGAGAGACAGAGAGAGTGAGAGAGAGAGAAGAGGGAAGGGGCTTGGTGGAGGGAGGGAGAGAGGGAGAGAAGAGACGAGCTCTGTGTTCGGGCCATAACAGGTGAGAGGGGGAGATGATACGTGTCCCGCCCCTCCTCCCCCTCCTCCTCTCTCCATCTCCCTTGCCTTGAGTCCTCCACCCCCTCTCACTCCCCGACCACAACAACCCCTCCGCCCCGCCCCCCCACCAACCTAACCCAATCCCCGTGCCTTGGCTCTCTTTATACATTGTTGTCTCCTCGTCTGACTGCAAGCAATGCCCTCTCTCCCTCATCTTTTTCTGGTGGTGGTGGTGGTGGTGGTGGTGGTGTGTGTGTGTGTGTGTCATGTGTGTAAGTGTGTGTGTACGTGTGTGCACGTGCGTGTGTGTGTGTGTGTGCGTGCGCGAAGTCTTAACTTGCGTGTGGGCAGGTGGGCGCGCGACGCAAGAGAGGGAAAGAGAGACAGAGACAGACAGACAGAGAGAGAGAGAGAGAGAGAGAGGGTGAGAAAAGTGGGAGGGAGGGACAATGACAGTGAACAAAACTCCTGTCTACTTGCTTTGTTCAGCTCGGGGAGGGCGCGCGTAATACGATCCTGGCTGCTCGGCCCTTACTTCAATCCACACACACACACACACACACACACACACGCCGCGGCAAAAAACACAATGCTCAGATTACACAGCAGGAAGCACATCTTCGGGTCCTCCTTTCCTACCATTGGTTGAAATGCCTGCACAACACCTCTCTCTCTCTCTCTCTCTTTTCTCTCCTTCCATCCCCTTCCACCCTCCCTTTCCTTTTCACACCCTCCACCCTCACCATAGAACTGTTTTTTGTTCTCTTTTCCTTTGTCCATCTTCCTGTCACACACACTTTTTATTGATCTATTAATTCATTTTATTTTACCTTGTTTTTGAGGGGTGGTGGTGGGAGGTCCACCTTCCCACTTAAAATTTTTTTTTTCTATTTTGTTTTTCACATTCATATAATTTTCCATTCACACACAAATCCTTCTATGACTACTTCTGCATTATCAGACAATATCTTTGAGTGCAAGATTTCTGTTGTTGTGATTGCTCAAGTCTCCTTTTTTTTAATGTTTGCCTCTCTCTCTCTCTCTCTCCCTCTCCCCAGTCATCACTTACTTTGATTTACTTATCGAAGGGACATCATTTACTTAAAGGAAGGGGGGAAAATTTATTATCTTTTTCGTGGGTCTTCCAACAGTTGAATGTGATACAACGCATTACGCATCACACACATTAACAAAAGAAAGAAACAAGTGGTGGTGGTGGTGGTGGGGTGGGGGGGGGGGGGGGGGGGGGGCTGAGATAAGTTGTTTGTGAGACAAGGTAGAAGACCTCGATAATAGCCAAACTGGAATATTACCCGCCCCTGTCCCCATCCTCCACCTCCGTGGCTCCCCCACCCCACCCCCTACCCCCTTCCCCCCTCCCGACTCATTCTTTCCCAAAGCACACGCACGTGATTTTTTTTTTTTTTTTTTTTTAGACTGTCATAGCATTGGCGAATTCATTTTAATCCGTGTGACTTCAAAAGCATTATTGTCCAGACCACGCAGGGAACAGGAAAATTCGCTGTTGTGGGCCACAAATCTGTTTTGAGTATTGTCGACCCGCACGTATGCACATACGAGCAGTACATACACACACACGCGCGCGCGAGCACACACACACACACACACAGATATACACACATATACACACACACGGAGGGGGGGGGGGCGAAGAGAAGGAAAGAGACACAGAGACAGACAGACAGACAAGACAGACAGACAGACAGGCAGACAGACACACACACACAGAGGGAGAGGCACAGTGTGTGTGTGTGTGTGTGTGTGTGTGTGTGTGTGTGTGACTCTGTGAGTGTGTGTGTGTGTGTGTGTGTGTGTGTGTGTGTGTGTGTCGCGGAGGAGAGGTGGGGTGCGGGGTGGGGGCGCGGGGGGGGGGGGGGGGTTGGAGAGCGCACGTGCACTATCATTTGCGTGCTTTAATTTGAACAACTCCAATTTCATCTAAGCTGACTGTTTGTGCTGTGAAAACGATAGGGGCAGAATGGGAATTAAAAAAAAAACTTTAAAAAGATTCAGAAATACATAGTTCTATAACGCGATTGGTTAGTGTTCAAGGTCATGGGCACAGCGCGCGAGACGTTTGCAGTTTCATCGATTCAGTAGCGCTCACAAACACACACACACACACACACACACACACACACACACACACACACACACACACACACACACACACACACACACACACACACACACACACACACACACACACACACACACACACACACACACACTTGATACAGAGCAACAGTTGGTTGTTTACCGGTTGGCGGCGAGATGGAAGTGATCAGAAATGCGCAGCATCACGAATGGAGAACGGAAAGGAGATAATGAGGAAGGGGTGGTGGTTTAACTCTCTCCATACGAACGGCGAAAGAGACGACGTTAAC
>NC_134876.1:23638751-23641251 GCF_041734735.1 Babylonia areolata | reverse complement strand
ACACCCCAGCACTGAACAATGACACCTCCACAACACCAACACCCCAGCACTGAACAATGACACCTCCACAACACCAACACCCCAGCACTGAACAACGACACCTTCACAACACCAACACCCCAGCATTGAACAACACCTTCACAACACCAACACCCCAACACTGAACAATGACACCTTCACAACACCAACACCCCAACACTGAACAATGACACTTTCACAACACCAACACCCCAGCACTGAACAACACCTTCACAACACCAACACCCCAACACTGAACAATGACACCTTCACAACACCAACACCCCAGCACTGAACAACGAAACCTTCACAACACCAACACCCCAGCACTGAACAACGAAGCCTTCACAACACCAAAATCACAGCACTGAACAACGAACCCTTCACAACACCAATACCCCAGCACTGAACAACGAAACCTTCACAACACCAACATTACAGCACTGAACAACGACACCTTCACAACGCCAACACCCCAGAACTGAACAACGAAACCTTCACAACACCAAGACCCCAGCACTGAACAACGAAACCTTCACAACACCAACATCACAGCACTGACCAACGAAACCTTCACAACACCAACACCCCAGAACTGGACAACGAAACCTTCACAACACCAAGACCCCAGCACTGAACAACGAAACCTTCACAACGCCAACACCCCAGCACTGAACAACGAAACCTTCACAACACCAACACCCCAGCATTGAACAACAAAACATTCACAACACCAACATTACAGCACTGAACAACGAAACCTTCACAACACCAACACCCCAGAACTGGACAACGAAACCTTCACAACACCAAGACCCCAGCACTGAACAACGAAACCTTCACAACACCAAGACCCCAGCACTGAACAACGAAACCTTCACAACACCAACACCCCAGCATTGAACAACAAAACATTCACAACACCAACATTACAGCACTGAACAACGACACCTTCACAACACCAACACCCCAGCACTGAACAACGAAACCTTCACAACACCAACACCCCAGAACTGAAACACGAAACCTTCACAACACCAAGACCCCAGCACTGAACAACGAAACCTTCACAACACCAAGACCCCAGCACTGAACAACGAAACCTTCACAACACCAACACCCCAGCACTGAACAACGAAACCTTCACAACACCAAGACCCCAGCACTGAACAACGAAACCTTCACAACACCAACACCCCAGCACTGAACAACGACACCTTCACAACACCAACATCACAGCACTGAACAACGAAACCTTCACAACACCAACACCCCAACACTGAACAATGACACCTTCACAACACCAACACCCCAGCACTGAACAACGACACCTTCACAACACCAAGACCCCAGCATTGAACAACGACACCTTTACAACACCAACACCCCAGCACTGAACAACAAAACCTTCACAACACCAACACCCCAACACTGAACAATGCCACCTCCACAACACCAACACCCCACCACTGAACAACGTCACCTCCACAACACCAAGACCCCAGCACTGAACAACGAAACCTTCACAACACCAACACCCCAACACTGAACAATGACACCTTCACAACACCAAGACCCCAGCACTGAACAACACCTTCACAACACCAACACCCCAACACTGAATAATGACACCTTCACAACACCAACATCACAGCACTGATCAACGAAACCATCACAACACCAACACCCCAACACTGAACAACGAAACCTTCACAACACCCCCCCCTCCCCCAGCACTGAACAACGAAACCTTCACAACACCAACATCACAGCACTGAACAACGAAACCTTCACAACACCAACACCCCAACACTGAACAACGAAACCTTCACAACACACACACCCCAGCACTGAACAACGAAACCTTCACAACACCAAGACCCCAGCACTGAACAACGAAACCTTCACAACACCAACACCCCAGCACTGAACAACGACACCTCCACAACACCAACACCCCAGCACTGAACAACGAAACCTTCACAACACCAACACCCCAGCACTGAACAACGAAACCTTCACAACACCAACACCCCAGCACTGAGCAACGAAACCTTCACAACGCCAACACCCCAGCACTGAACAATGACACCTTCACAACACCAACACCCCAGCACTGAACAACGAAACCTTCACAACACCAAGACCCCAGCACTGAACAACGAAACCTTCACAACACCAACATCCCCCAGCACTGAACAAGGAAACCTTCACAACACCAACACCCCAGCACTGAACAATGACACCTCCACAACACCAACACCCCAGCACTGAACAACGAAACCTTCACAACAGCAGCACCCCGGCACTCAACGACTTGACCATTAAAAAAGAAGGCAAGTCGTTAAACTCAAAGACCTCCGCCACCTACCGCCATTATCTGTCTGTGTCTCTCTGTCAGTCTGTCTATTGCTTTTGATGATTTCTGGGCTCCCTCTCGCTCACTCTTTTTATTTCATTTTATTGGTATTATTCTTGTCTT
>NC_134876.1:23621251-23623751 GCF_041734735.1 Babylonia areolata | reverse complement strand
TGGCACTTTGACCTCTTATTCTGACACAACAACAAGAGGAGTCATTATTATCATTTTTTTGTTCAAACAGGAACTTCTTTTGCTAAGCATGGAATTTTTATTATGTTGCAAACGTTTTGGTGCAGATAGTAAAAAAGGGAAATTACTCTGTAATTAATGCTAGGGGACTTAATTTATCACAAGTGAGTCTTGAAGGCCTTGCCTCTCTTGTTTTTTTTTTTTTTTCTGATGACGAGAGAGAAGTCTCCAGGTTGGGTCACCACATATTACCATAATGGCTGCAGCACAGTGATTATGCCATAAACGAAAGCGTCAAATCTTCATTTTTAGGTGACACCATTCATACAGGCAGGGATACCTTTCGCAGTCTATTAAGTGGTTTAAAGTAGATTTACGCATTCTCTTGTTTAAAACAAAAACACACACACAAAAATCCAGTACTGTATGATCAACTGTGTTCATCCATTTAAACGTAGTTATTTAATTCTAACCATCGGCATTTGATGGTAAACTGTCTGTTTTCTTAAAAAGAAAAAAAACCCAAAACAAGCAAACAAACAAAGAGAGGCAAGGCCTTAAAAAAATCCAAGCTTTTTATGTATTGAGTATAATTTCAAAATGTAATGTTTAAGATGAGAAAGATCAGTTTAAAGCAAATTAACTCCCCTAGCATTAATTAGAGTAATTTCCCTTCTTTACTATCTGCACCAAAACACTTGCAAAATAAATAACACTTCCATGCTTAGCAAAAGAATTCCTGTTTGAACAAAAAATGATAATAATGACTGCTCTTGGTGTTGGGTCAGAATATCAGATCAAAGTGCCAAGTTTAGAGAATACAAAAAAATATAAATATAACAGTAAATGCAGTTTGCATATAATTAGGCTTCATTTTTTTATTTTTTTGTGCCCATCCCAGAGGTGCAATATTGTTTTAAACAAGATGGCTGGAAAGAACTGAATTTTTCCTATTTTTATGACTAATTTGGTGTTAACTGACAAAGTATTTGCAGAGAAAATGTCAATGTTAAAGTTTACCACAGACACACACACAAACACACACACACACAGACAACCGAACACCGGGTTAAAACATAGACTCTTTGTTTACACAAGTGAGTCAAAAAGCCAACAGTGGGGTTCAGTTTAAACACTTTGCCACACAATTTGACGAGTAGAACCAGAATCACGCACACATACACATACACACTTTCATGTCGAGTGTATCGCATGGTGAGACAAAACCATCAGACCAATAGTTAGCGAGCCCCCAACCGCCGTGGCGAAGTGCTTAACGTCGCGCACTGACCACTGGAAGGACGCCGGTTCGAATCCCAGAGGAGGTGTTTGGGTTTTTTTGTTTTGTTTTTTTCAGCCCGCTGCAGGCTCCTACCCAGACTTGTGTTCTTTCTTTAATTCAACGTCTTTTCACTTTGAGTGATATCAGACGTGTCATGTGTGTGTGTGTGTGTGTGTGTGTGTGTGTGTGTGTGATTTGGGGTTGGAGATGGTGGTTAAAGGGATACTAAGACCAAAAAGAAAAACAAAAAAAGAAAAGAAAAAAGGGATAAACTTAACTTGTGTGTGTGTGTGTGTGTGTGTGTGTGTGTGTCTGTGCGTATGAGGGTAGAAAACAGAAAACTTAACAAACCAGCTTTATCACACCTTAAACATACACACACGCACTCAAACACACATTCGCACAAACACACTCACATGCACACACACACACGCACACACACGCACACACATCAATACACACATCCTCCGCTCAACACGCGGGTAAACAGCTGAAACAGCTTCATTAGGGATTGGAACCACGTCTGTTCCCTGTGCACACACCACTGTGTACCGCTCTGCTCTGAATCCTACATCCATCTTTCACGCTCTCTCTTTCTCCAGCCCTCTCTCTCTCTCTCTTTGTCAGGCTGTCAACTCTCTCCCCTTCCCCCCCCCTCTCTCTCTCTGTCATGCTCTCAACTCTCTCCCCTCCCCCCCCTCTCTCTCTCTGTCATGCTCTCAACTCTCTCCCCTCTCACTCTCTCTCTCTCTCTCTCTGTCATGCTCTCAACTCTCTCCCCTCCCCTCCCCCCTCTCTCTCTGTCATGCTCTCAACTCTCTCCCCTCCCCCCTCTCTCTCTTTGTCATGCTCTCAACTCTCTCCCCTCCCCCCTCTTTCTCTCTGTCATGCTCTCACCTCTCCCCTCCCCCCTCTCTCTCTGTCATGCTCTCAACTCTCTCCCCTCCCCCCCCCCTCTCTCTCTGTCATGCTCTCAACTCTCTCCCCTCCCTCCCCTCTCTCTCTGTCATGCTCTCAACTCTCTCCCCTTCCCCTGTCTCTCTCTGTCATGCTCTCAACTCTCTCCCCTCCCCCCCTCTCTCTCTCTGTCATGCTCTCAACTCTCTCCCCTCCACCCCTCTCTCTCTGTCATGCTCTCAACTCTCTCCCCTCCCCCCCCCTCTCTCTCTGTCATGCTCTCAACTCTCTCCCCTCCCCCCC
>NC_134876.1:23606251-23611251 GCF_041734735.1 Babylonia areolata | reverse complement strand
AAATCCGTATAGGCTACACCACATCTGCCAAGCAGATGCCTGACCAGCAGCGTAACCCAACGCGCTTAATCAGACCTTGAGGACGCCACAGACAGACTGCGCATGACACATACCGATCAACAAAGTTCTTTCCCGCCCGCAGTTTCAACTCGCATTCGAATGCAGACGGCAAGACAGACACTCCACAGTTACTACTTAATCCTTTCTCTCCCCCCCACCCCTTCATTTTCTTTATTGCTTTCTAATCACATATCTACTAATCAAAAAAAAAAAAAAGAAAAAAAGATAAACATGAAAAAACGGACTCACTCCATCGAACATCGCAACCTTCATCCCACCAAGACCCGAGCCCTGAATGACTTGGCATTAGGAACGTCAGCCATGAGGTCGTTCAACTCAAATCTGTAGTAGTAGTAGTAGTAGGAGCAGCAGCAGCAGCAGTAGTATTAGTTGTAGTAGTATTAGGTGGTGGGAGGACAACATCAAAGAGTGGACGGGCCTGCCATTTGCCACAACTCAAAGGGCCGCTGAGGACCGAGGCAGGTGGCGCGAGCTGACCAGGCAGTCATCCATGGTGCCCCAACGACCCACCCACGGGTCAAGGGATAGATGAGATGAGATGAGTATTAGTTGTAGTAGTAATAGTAGCAGTCGTAGTAGTAGTAATAGTAGTAGTAGAACAGGAAAAAAGCAAGCTTTGAAGCGTTCGAATCGTTCGTTTATTTATTTATAGTCAGTTCATCTAAGATGAAATAAATAATATTATTATTATCATTTGGATTTTTATCATTCCTATCATAATGATGATTGTTAGTATTAATTGAAGCGTTCGAACAGTCCTTTCTTAGTTTCATAACGTGTTGTTTGGGTGGCGATTTTAGTTCAAGGATCGACGCTTTATTTAGTTTATTTGTCAAACTCTCTACAAACAATAACCATAGAAAACAAAAATGATGGACTGGCCACACGCGCACTGGCGATGGTCTTTTCTTTTTCTTTTTTTTTCTTTTCTTTTTTTTCAAGGGCCTGGCAATGGTCACAATCGGTTTGACTGTTCAGGAACTGGGTGAAAGTATTGCAGGAAAAGTACATTCCAATAGCGTTTCCAAACCTCAAAAAGCGCTTTTCAATAACACGTCATTCAGACACAAATCAAACAAGCACACACACACACACACACACACACACACACACACACACACACACACACACACACACACACACACGCAAGCACGCACATACACACGCATTCCATAAACAAGCGTGGAAGAAGCAGCCGTAACAAGACAGGCAAACAGACGACACAACAAAGATTCTTTTCTTACTTGTCGGTGCTTGAAACGTATCCTATCACTTCCTCCTCTTGAATAAAATCCCGAAACAGTAACCGAAGAGGGTACCTGTGGATACACACTCTCGCACTCACACACAGGCAGTCAGTGAGTGGTCCGTTCGAGTCGACGACACAACCAGCTGAGAGACTTCTCTCCAACTGAAGCAGGTTTCCTTCAACACTCTGAACAGAGTGTAGGAGTCCCCCCCACCACCAAAAACGCAGCCAGGAGGGGAATTCCGCACACACATTCCTTGACTGTCAGAACACGGAACACTGACACACAAAGAGACCCCTGTGTGTGTGTGTGTGCGTGTGTGTGGGTGGGTGGGTGGGTTGGTGGGAAGAGACTTCGTCTGGCGAAACTGACCAGCACAATGGTCGCCGGGGGCGAGAGAGACTGGGACAATAGAAGTGGTTACAACAACCACGCCCTCCCCCAATCAACCCTCTCACACTACTATTATACCTCCTTTCAACTGCTCTCTCTCTCAACCCCCCCCCCATCCCTCCCGACCAAGTTCAATCCCCTCCCCCCACCTATCCCCTTCTCTCCCACTGGGTCTCCCCACTCCCTTCTATCCCCAGCTCCCTTCATCCAACCCTCTCCACAACCTCGCCCCCCTACCTCCCCTCCTCTCCCTCCCACACCCCCTCCTCCCCCTCTCTCTCCCACACCTTACCTACCTCCTCTCCCCCCCCCCCGTCTCTCCCACACCATCCCTACCTCTCCTCCCCCCCCCTCTCTCTCCCACACCACCCCTACCTCCCCTCCTCCCCCTCTCCCTCCCACACCACCCCTACCTCCCCTCCTCCCCCTCTCTCTCCCACACCACCCCTACCTCCCCTTCTCTCCCTCTCTCTCCCACACCACCCCTACCTCCCCCTCTCTCTCCCACACCACCCCTACCTCCCCCTCTCTCTCCCACACCACCCCTACCTCCCCTCCTCCCCTCTCCCTCCCACACCACCCCTACCTCCCCTCCTCCCCCTCTCCCTCCCACACCACCCCTACCTCCCCTCCTCCCCCTCTCCCTCCCACACCACCCCTACCTCCCCTCCTCCCCCTCTCTCTCCCACACCACCCCTACCTCCCCCTCTCTCTCCCACACCACCCCCCCTAGTCCCCTCCTCCCCCTCTCTCTCCCACACCACCCCTACCTCCCCCTCTCTCTCCCACACCACCCCCTACCTCCCCTCCTCCCCCTCTCTCTCCCACACCACCCCTACCTCCCCTCCTCCCCCTCTCCCTCCCACACCACCCCTACCTCCCCTCCTCTCCCTCTCTCTCCCACACCACCCCTACCTCCCCCTCTCCCTCCCACAACACCCCTACCTCCCCTCCTCCCCCTCTCCCTCCCACACCACCCCCTAGTCCCCTCCTCCCCCTCTCTCTCCTACACCACCCCTACCTCCCTCTCTCTCCTACACTAAACCTACCTCCTCTCTTCCCCCTCTCTCTCCTACACCACCCCTACTTCCCCTCCCCCTCTCTCTCCTACACCGCCCCTACCTCCCCTCCTCCGCATCTCTCTCCTACACCACCCCTACCTCCCCATCTCTCTCCTACACCACCCCTACTTCCCCTCCTCCCCCTCTCTCTCCCACACCACCCCTACGTCCCCTCCTCCCCCTCTCTCTCCCACACCACCCCTACCTCCCCTCCTCCCCCTCTCTCTCTCACACCACCCCTACCTCCCCTCCTCCCCCTCTCTCTCTCCCACACCACCCCTACCTACCCTCCTCCCCCTCTCTCTCTCCCACACCACCCCTACCTCCCCTTCTCTCCCTCCCACACCACCCTACCTCCCCTTCTCTCCCTCCCACACCACCCCTACCTCCCCTTCTCTCCCTCCCACACCACCCCTACCTACCCTCCTCCCCCTCTCTCTCTCCCACACCACCCCTACCTCCCCTTCTCTCCCTCCCACACCACCCCTACCTCCCCTTCTCTCTCTCCCACACCACCCCTACCTCCCCTTCTCTCCCTCCCACACCACCCCTACCTACCCTCCTCCCCCTCTCTCTCTCCCACACCACCCCTACCTCCCCTTCTCTCCCTCCCACACCACCCCTACGTCCCCTCCTCCCCCTCTCTCTCCCACACCACCCCTACCTCCCCCTCTCTCTCCCACACCACCCCCTACGTCCCCTCCTCCCCCTCTCTCTCCCACACCACCCCTACCTCCCCTTCTCTCCCTCCCACACCACCCCTACCTCCCCTCCCCCCCCTCTCTCTCCCACACCACCCCCTACCTCCCCTCCTCCCCCTCTCCTCCCACACCACCCCTACCTCCCCTCCCCCCCCCTCTCTCTCCCACACCACCCCTACCTCCCCTCCCCCCCCTCTCCCTCCCACACCACCCCTACCTCCCCTCCTCCCCCTCTCTCTCCCACACCACCCCTACCTCCCCTCCTCCCCCTCTCTCTCCCACACCACCCCTACCTCCCCTCCTCCCCCTCTCTCTCCCACACCACCCCTACGTCCCCTCCTCCCCCCTCTCTCTCCCACACCACCCCTACCTCCCCTTCTCTCCCTCCCACACCACCCCTACCTCCCCTTCTCTCCCTCCCACACCACCCCTACCTCCCCTTCTCTCCCTTTCTCTCCTACACCACCCCTACCTCCCCTCCTCCCCCTCTCTCTCCTACACCACCCCTACCTCCCTCTCTCTTCACGCCCCTCCCCTCCTCTCCCTCTCCCCCCCCCCCCACACCCAAACCTCCTCCACTCCTCCCCCTCTCTCTCCCCACCCCTACCTCCCCTCCTCCCCATCTCTCTCCACGCCCCTCCCCTCCTCTCCCTCTCCCCCCCCCCCCACACCCAAACCTCCTCCACTCCTCCCCCTCTCTCACCCCACCCCTACCTCCCTCTCTCCTACCCCACCCCTACCTCCCCTCCTCCACCTCTCCCCCCCCCCACCCACACTCTCTCTCTCCCCCTCCCCCTCTCGGTCCTTACTTCCGACTTCCTCAATCCTCTTTTCCTTCTCTTACCGTTCTTTGTGTGGCTCGAGTGCTGCTGTACACGTGAAGGTACTGATGGCTATCTGGCTTGGTTCTCGGTCTTGGCAAGACGGGCGTGGCTTGGTTGGTTGGCTGAGTTGTGTTGTAATGGTTGCACGCTTGGCTGCTTCTTACCTGGCTGTTTTTTATACCTTGTTGTGTGTGACACGCTTGGTAGTCCCTCCCCTCCCACCCTTATGCCCCCCCCCGCCCTCCTGCCTCCCACACCATACACACACACCATACACACACACACACACACACACACACATTGCCACCCCACACCTCTGCCACCTCCCGCCCCTGTAGTCTGATGAAGTGACCACACATGCAGTGACCATGGTCTGCTGAATGTGGCGGTCCAACTTTTCTCTCTTGTCTCTGTCTCTTTCTGTCTGTCTTTCAGTGTCCCTATCTCTCTCTCTCTCTCATTGTCTGTCTGTTTCTCATTCTTTCTCTCTTTCTTTTTTTTTGCTATCTATCCATCTATCCATCCATCTATCTATCTATCATTTATGACAAATTTAAACGTGACTGGTGAAAGCAAAACAACAACACCCCCCCAAAAAAACAAAAACAAAAAACAAAACCAAAAAACAAAACAAAAAACCAAACAAAAACAAACAAAAAACAAACAAACAAAAACTGTAAAAACTGTTTA
>NC_134876.1:23591251-23601251 GCF_041734735.1 Babylonia areolata | reverse complement strand
CCGTGTCTGTATGTGGGATTCGATCCCTTGGTCACTGTGGCTAGGTTCTGTACTGAGCACATCGTGTGACCGCTTTCTTACCTTTGAATTTAAATTAATTTTTTTTTTTTTTAATAACTTTCTATCTATATTTGCGTCTTTCCTCAACCCGATCTTTAGATTTTCTTCTTTCCTTCCTTTCTTCCATCCTTCATTCATTCATTGATTCATTCATGCATTGATTGATTGATTGATTGATTGATTGATTCATTCTTTCTTTCTTTCTTCCTCATCGTCGTCGCAGTATGTGTTTAAGACGATTAACTTCGAGGAAATATCAAAATATCGCCAGTAGTAGTAGTAGTAGTAGTAGAAGTAGTAGTAGCAGCAGCAGCAGCAGCAGTATTAGTAGTAGTCGTAGTGTTCGAAGCAGAAAAAAAAGCTGAAATTATTTCCATGTAAACGAAGGCGAATAACATATTTAATGACAACACATTTCTGAATGCAGATCAATGTTAACATATTGTATTGCATTGTGTTGCATTGTGTTATGTTCTATTGTATTGCATTGCACTGAATTGCATTGCGTTGTGTTGTATTATGTTCTATTGTATTGCATTGCACTGAATTGCATTGCGTTGTGTTGTATAATGTTCTAGTGTATTGCATTGCACTGAATTGCATTGCGTTGTGTTGTGTTATGTTCTATTGTATTGCATTGCACTGAATTGCATTGCGTTGTGTTGTATTATGTTCTATTGTAGTGCATTGCACTGAATTGCATTGTGTTGTGTTGTATTATGTTCTATTGTATTGCATTGCACTGAATTGCATTGCGTTGTGTTGTGTTGTGTTGTGTTATGTTCTATTGTAGTGCATTGCACTGAATTGCATTGCGTTGCGTTGTATTATGTTCTATTGTATTGCATTGCACTGAATTGCATTGCATTGTGTTGCGTTGTATTATGTTCTATTGTATTGCATTGCACATAATTGCATTGCGCTGTATTGTATTATGTTCTATCGTATTGCATTGCACTGAATTGCATTGCGTTGTGTTGTGTTATGTTCTATTGTATTGCATTGCACTGAACTGCATTGCGTTGTGTTGTATTATGTTCTATTGTATTGCATTGCACTGAATTGCATTGCGTTGTGTTGTGTTATGTTCTATCGTATTGCATTGCACTGAATTGCATTGCGTTGTGTTGTGTTATGTTCTATTGTATTGCATTGCGCTGAATTGATTTGCGTTGTGTTCTGTTATGTTCTATCGTATTGCATTGCACTGAATTGCATTGCGTTGTGTTGTGTTATGTTCTATTGTATTGCATTGCACTGAATTGCATTGCGTTGTGTTGTGTTATGTTCTATTGTATTGCATTGCACTGAATTGCATTGCGTTGTGTTGTGTTATGTTCTATTGTATTGCATTGCACTGGATTGCATTGCGTTGTGTTGTGTTATGTTCTATCGTATTGCATTGCACTGAATTGCATTGCGTTGCGTTGTGTTATGTTCTATTGTATTGCATTGCACTGAATTGCATTCCGTTGTGTTGTGTTATGTTCTATTGTATTGCATTGCGCTGAATTGCATTGCGTTGTGTTGTGTTATGTTCTATTGTATTGCATTGCACTGAATTGCATTGCGTTGTGTTGTGTTATGTTCTATTGTATTGCATTGCACTGAATTGCATTGCGTTGTGTTGTGTTATGTTCTATTGTATTGCATTGCACTGAATTGCATTGCGTTGTGTTGTGTTATGTTCTATTGCACTGAATTGCATTGTGTTGCGTTGTATTATGTTCTATTGTATTGCATTGCACTGAATTGCATTGCGTTGTGTTGTAATACTTAGCATCGCCACAGTGCAGCGCCGCTCTTTTCTTATTAATTTTTTTGTTCTTTTTTTTTCTGTCTTCAAATCCATTTGTTTTACTGACAACTGCAGCTGCTGCTACACCACCACCACCACCACCACCACCACCAAATTCTACTACTTTTGCTACTACAGTTTCAGTTGCTCAACCAGGCGTTATACTGTATTCGGACAAATCCATATACGCCAAACCACCACATCTGCAAGACACATACCTGACAGCAGCATAACCCAGCGCTCTAGTAAGGCCTTGAGTGCACGCCTATAGACATATTATTTGTATACCTGTCGCACGTGCATTTCTTGTATAAAATTTTGCCGGAGGAAAACACATATTATGTTGCCATGGGTTCTTATTCATGATTATTTTATTTATGTTTATTTATTTATTCATTTATTTATTTATTTCTATTTTATATTTTTTTGTTATTTTATTTTATCTTATTATTTTTTTTTTTTATCTATTCTTTTTCTTTGTTATTTTATTCTATTTTATTTTATTTAAAAAAAATCTTTTCTTGTTATTTTATTTTATTTTACTTATTCTTTTTTAACATTTTTATTTCTTCTTTTTTTTTTTTTTTTTTTTTTTTTACTCAAGGCCTGACTAAGCGCGTTGGGTTACGCTGCTGGTCAGGCAGGCATCTGCTTGGCAGATGTGGTGTAGCGTATACGGATTTGACCGAACGCAGTGACGCCTCCTTCAGCTAGCTACTAATACTGATACTGATCTTCTTCAGTGCGTCAAGTGATTGCTGCACACGGAGTCTCGGTTTATCGTCTGATCCAAATGATCAGCCGGTCAGTTTGAGTTTTCCAGTCAGGACTTGGGAGAAAGGGCGTGACCGGGATTCGAAGGCAGATCCCACAGATGGGCAGATCCCCATATGGGGACACTGTATCATAAGATGAGCCAATCGACGGGCGCAATAGCCGAGTGGTTAAAGCGTTGGACTGTCAATCTGAGGGTCCCGGGTTCGAATCACGGTGACGGCGCCTGGTGGGTAAAGGGTGGATAATTTTACGATCTCCCAGGTCAACATATGTGCAGACCTGCTAGTGCCTGAACCCCCTTTCGTGTGTATATGCAAGCAGAAGATCAAATACGCACGTTAAAGATCCTGTAATCCATGTCAGCGTTCGGTGGGTTATGGAAACAAGAACATACCCAGCATGCAGACCCCCGAAAACGGAGTATGGCTGCCTACATGGCGGGGTAAAAACGGTCATACACGTAAAAGCCCACTCGTGTGCATACGAGTGAACGTGGGAGTTGAAGCCCACGAACGCAGAAGAAGAAGAAGAAGGAAAAGAAGAAGAAGAAGATGAGCCAATCTTATCCTGTCTGCTACCTTCCTCCACACACACACACACGCACGCACACACACACACTCACACGCACGCACGAACGTAGGCAAGCACACACGCACGCGCGCAACACACCAGCCCCACCCACCAAAAGACAAGGCTGAGCATCAGAGCTATCAGTATCAGCATCAGCAGCTCAACGAGGCGTCACTGCGTTCGGACAAATCCATATACGCTACACCACATCTGCCAAGCAGATGCCTGACCAGACCAGCAGCGTAACCCAACGCGCTTAGTCAGGCCTTGAGAAAAAAACAAACAAAAAAACCACAAAAAAACCAACCAACAACAACAACAACCAAACAAACAAACAAACAAACAAACAAACAAAAAGTAGATAAATAAATAAATAAGTAAGTAAATAAATAAATAATAGATAAATACATAAAAGAGCATCAGAGCTTTCCCAACAGCACGTGCAGCACGCCGTGCCGGTGAAGTGACTGTGACAGAACGCTTGGTGACGCGCGCGTGTGTGTGTGTTTGTGTGTGGTGGTGGGGGGCGGGGGGGGGGGGGGGGGGGGGGTCGTGGACGATTCGTTTTCTGCCCGACACTTTGTCCCGCGTGTCGGCTGTCTCAGCATGAAGGATGACCCGTCTGATGCTGTTTTGCAAGGAATGCAAACAACTCCTTGTTTTCTTTAAAAAAAAAAGAAGAAAAAAAAGAAGAGAAAAACGTGTGTGTGTGTGTGTGTGTGTGTGTGTGTGTGTGTGTGTGTGTGTGTGTGTGTGTGTGTGTGTGTTAGGAGTTTATGTATGTATGTATGTATGCATTTACGTATGTATGTATGTATGTATGTATGTATGTATTTACGTGTGTTTATGTATGTATGTATGTATGTATGTATGTGTGCGCGTGGTTTTGGGTGGGAGAGTGTTAGTGTTAGTGTTAGTGTTAGTGTGTGTGTGTGTGTGTGTGTGTGTGTGTGTGTGTGTGCGCGCGCGCGCGCGCGCGTGTGCTTGCACTCGTGTGCTTTTACAGTTTTGGTTTATGGTCAGTGGCTCAATCATTCTTTTTTTTTTTTTACACTGCACCCAAGGTGGGGGGTGGGGGTGGGGGGGGTGGTGGGGGGGGGGGGGGGGGGGGGGGGGGGGAATCTGAATGGAGGAGGATGAAAAAGAAGAGAATTAAGCAAGCATGTGTATGCGGGTGCACACCAGTGTCCCTGCTGTGCATGAGATAACCGCTCTGCTGCTGGAGTATAAAGCGACAGATCGGGATCGTGACACTCAAACTGAGATGAAAACTATAACAGTCTGCATTTACGACTGACGGATGTATGACATAATCTTGCCTTCGATTTTTATGAAGCGACGCTTTCAATTTCCATTCCACGTAGTCAACAATAACAACAACAACAACAACAAAAATACAAGAATATGTCTGAGTCGAGATGGAGATTTAAACACAGCTGCACGTTTACCCTTGCCCCAACACCGCGTTAACCATTTATCTCTTTTGAACAGGACTGTAAAATTAAAGAAAAGAAAATACAGGCAAAAGGTTGTACGCGTGTTTACATATACAGATTTCAACATACACATACAGACACCTCTGAACTGCCTCTCTTCAAGGGGGGGAAAAAATCGTTCATTCATTGTTCGTGAGTAGGTGAACATGCCTGTGCATAATGCTGACATAAGGAATACATGCACGCGTAACCCATCTCCTTCACCTCCCTCCTCCCCCCTTCCACCTCTCTCGCCCAGACACGTACACTCTCCCACCCACTTCCCTCCCCCATCACTCCCCATTCAAACGTCCTTTTCTTCCTTTTTATTATTATTATTTTTTTAACTTAATCTTCACAGGTACAGACATGAAGTGTGAGCATTACTAGTACGAGGATTCTCCTTGTTGTATTCATTCATGGTCACACTCTCGTCTTGGTCACAGTGTTCTCATTTGAGATCCCCTGAGATCCCCTGAGGTCCCCTTTCTCCTGTACAGCGAACAAACTTTCTCTGTTGACAAAGGAACAAGACTGGGGCTTTGATGCAGAAATGTGTTTCTTGTTTGTTTGTCTGTTTTTTTGTTGTTTTTTTCTGAAAGACTGCGTGCCTTTGTTAACTTCAATGACACGATGTTTACCTACAGGGGGTGGGGAAGGGGTGTGCGGGTGGGGGGTGGGGGCATGGAGGGGGAGGGTTGGGGGAGGAGGGGACAGGGGGGGGGGAGGTAGTTTACTACATTGGGTCCTGTCATGTCTTACAAAGAACCTCCTCCCATCCCTTCAACACCTTCCACATGCCGTCCTTATCCATCAACAGCCGGTCTTCTGTCGCCTCCGTGCCGAAGATGTCTTTGGTGTGCGGTTTGTAGTCATACTCAGATTACAGGGAGAGATTTTGAATGTGTCGCAGCTGTGTCAATCTGTTCATATTCTAAATGAAAAATTCTTGTTATCACAATAGCAGGGTTCTGTTCCCCCTCCCACCCCCCCACCCCCCATTTTTTTTTCTGCATCCCTCCTTCCTCCCCTTTCTTGAAAAAAAAATCATATTTTGTGTATACAAAGGAAAAGAAAATCGTTTTCAAAACACTGGTGTGTGTGTGTGTGTGTGTGTGTGTGTGTGTGTGTGTGTGTGTGTTTGTGTGTGTGTTTGTGTGTTAAAAGGAATTCGTTTTAAAAACACTGGTGTGTGTGTGTGTGTGTGTGTGTGTGTGTGTGTGAATTATGGGTATATAATATTTTATCGGCCCTGCCTTGCTATGACTTTGCTGCTGTGATATATATATATATATATATATATATATATATATATTGCTTACCAAGTGTTACTGTTCTCCTTGTAATCTGCATGTGTCACACTTCACTACATTTTATTTCTGAGATAATCCAGTTATTCTGATTTTGATTCTAGATAATGGCCCTGGCATGAAACGTACAAAGGAATATCGTGTGATCAGAAGGACGGAGCTGTCGTAAACGAAAATTAAAAAAAACAACAACCTCTGACAGCAAAGAAAACATATATATATATATATATATATATATATATATATATATATATATAGTTCTATCCCTCTCTATTTCTTTCATTCTCTCGCACCCTTCTCCGCTTGGATTGAAAGAATACAAGTACGATTAAAGCACATAATATATATATATATATATATATATATATATATATATATTTAAAGACAATCCTTTATTCAGAAGATTAACCACCACGAAAGCTTTGCATGGGGAGAAAGCCAGCAGAGGACTTACAATGATGAAACAAAAAACTATCGAAGGGGACAGAAGGACAAAAGATTAGGACTTCATTCTAGGAATGGAACGCCGGACGGACCTTAACTCCAAGCAGCCAGGACATCACCACCTCTTCACATAGCCAAGACTCCCAACTCCCCCCCCCCCCCCCGCACCCTCCCACCGACACACACACCTCAAAAATGCCAGATAGACCTAACACCTGGACAGACACACACACCCAGGACTCCATCCCCTCGAACAAGGGAACCTCGACGAGCACCGAGACCTCAGCGCTGGACATCTAGACCTTGATTTAGGGTGTAAGCCAAGGGTAGATCGTTTAACACTCGACTTTACTACGTGGACAAGGATTTGGGTTTTGTATTTGTATTTCTTTTTATCACAACAGATTTCGGGCTGCTCTCCCCAGGGAGAACGCGTCGCTACATTACAGCGCCACCCAATTTTTTTTTGAATTTTTTCCTGCGTGCAGTTTTATTTGTTTTTCCTATCGAAGCGGATTTTTCTACAGAATTTTGCCAGGAACAACCCTTTTGTTGCCGTGGGTTCTTTTACGTGCGCTAAGTGCATGCTGCACACGGGACCTCGGTTTATCGTCTCATCCGAATGACTAGCGTCCAGACCACCACTCAAGGTCTAGTGGAGGGGGAGAAAATATCGGCGGCTGAGCCGTGATTGGAACCAGCGCGCTCAGATTCTCTCGCTTCCTAGGCGGACGCGTTACCTCTAGGCCATCACTCCACTGTTGCTTGTTGTTGTTGTTGTTGTTGCGTGAAAAGACAGGATGTAACAGAGAGCCTGACACTGCTTACCCGAAGGAAGGGGGGTGGGGGTGGGGATGGGAAGTGGAGAGGAGGAGGAGGAGGAGGAGACGAGTTCCTTGAAGCAGAAGAGCGAAGCTCAGATGCATTCAGCCAATCACTACAAAGTAAACCCGGTCTCTGTTTTTGTTTCTGCATGAGCAGTTCGTTCTCCGTCCTCAGGTAGTAATTTGCTGCACTGCTTTTTTTCTTTTTTTTTCCCGAAGGCCTGACTAAGCGCGTTGGGTTACGCTGCTGGTCAGGCATCTGCTTGGCAGATGTGGTGTAGCGTATATGGATTTATCCGAATGCAGTGACGCCTCCTTGAGCTACTGAAGCTGAAACTGAAACTGCACTGCTGTTCTCCCCCTCTCTCTCCCCTCCCATCTCTCCCTCCCTCCCCTCTCTCCCCTCTCTCCCTGTCCTTTAATTACCTGCTTGGAAGTGTCACGGGAGAGGCGTAAACAAAAGGTTTGTAGCCTTGGTTTCCTTTTCCCGCAATGTACCTATACGGTTGTGAACATCAACGACAGGTCTTCACTCACACGTGAGGGACCCACTGCAGTAAAAAGACGAACTCTGCTTCGTCTGTTCATTCGTCCGTGCAGACGACAGACCCCGTAGTATTATGGTCCACTGCGCCACACCATGGCGGAATGTTGAACCGGGAAGGGCAGTAACCGCTTCGTTTCGATGGAGTCCCCAGCCTTGCTCACTTGTTTGAGGGCTTTGTAAAACAAGACTTTTTGTGTTTATTATATTATTGAATCAGTATCTCTACTACTCAGAAAACAAAGTGTCGTTCAGATTCATTACACACATAATAGGTTCTCTTACGTGTGCTGAATGCATGCTGCATAATTATATACTATTCAAATGCATTAATTTGTTAAGTTTTAGTTTCATCCTTTACTTTATTTCATCTTCTGTTTCATGTTCATACACACCATGGGTAGGCTCTCAAGGATTGATCAGAACGTTAAATTGACGTGTTGGTCAGAAATCTTGCTCCCTCTTTAAAAAATGAAAATTTCGGTAGATGTGATGGAGCGTATAAGGATCAGCCCGCGCTCCATACCATCTTGAAACTGAAACAAAAACTGACACACAATACAACATTACACAATGTGTATCTTCTTTTCTTCGTGAACAAAGTGAAAAGCATTCACATTTCTTTTTCTTCTTTTTCTTTTCTTTTTTTTTTTTCTTTTTTTTTTTTTTTGATGCTAATCATCGCTTTCTCATGTGCAGACATGCTGCACGCGCGTACGGGTATGTGTGTTTCTGTGTCATCGTATGTATGTGTGTGTCTCTGTGTCATCGTATGTATGTGTGTGTCTCTGTGTCATCGTATGCATGTGTGTGTATCTGTGTCATTGTGTGTATGTGTGTGTATCTGTGTCATCGTATGTATGTGTGTGTTTCTGTGTCATCGTATGTATGTGTGTGTCTCTGTGTCATCGTATGTATGTGTGTGTCTCTGTGTCATCGTATGCATGTGTGGCTTTACGTATGTCTTGATTTGGTTTACGTAATACGCGTTCAATAGGAAAAAAAAATTGTATCTATCTGTGTATCTCTCTCTCTCTCTCTTATCTCTCTCTCTCTCTCTCTCTCTCTCTCTCTCTCTATATATATATATATATATATATATATATGTGTGTGTGTGTGTGTGTGTGTGTGTGTGTGTGTGTGTGTGTGTGTGTGTACATTGATTTTCAGAATGATTGTGGTATGTGGGTTATGGAAAATAATGAAAGGTCGTGACTTTGGCAAAATTATGTTGTTCGCAGAGTGCCCTCTGGTATGTCTTTCGGTTAAAGGTCCCGTACTATTTTTTTTTTTTTTTTTTTTGCGGTCACCAGGGAAATGATTTCATATCCAGTGTGTCTAGGGCTTGGCACTGTCAAGCGAGGCCCAACCCCCTCCCTTCCCCTGTTCGAACCTTTCCCAGCCACAGCCAGATACACTGAGTGTAGTGAGAAAATCAGTGTTGTTTGTAGTTGTATTAATTTTTTCACAACAGATTTCTCTGTGTGAAATTCGGGCTGCTCTCCCCAGGGAGAGTGCGTCGCTATACTACAGCGCCAACCATTTTATTTTGTATTTTTTCCTGCGTGTAGTTTTATCTGCTTTTCCTATCGAAGTGGATTTTTCTACATAATTTTGTCAGGAACAACCCTTTTGTTGCCGTGGGTTCTTTTACGTGCGCTAAGTGCATGCTGCACACGGGACCTCGGTTTATCGTCTCATCCGAATGACTAGAATCCAGACCACCACTCAAGGTCTAGTGGAGGGGGAAGAAAACATCGGCGGCTGAGCCGTGATTGGAACCAGCGCGCTCAGATTAGCTCGCTTCCTAAGTGGACGCGTTACCTCGTAGCCATCCATCACTCCCTGGGGAGAGCAGCCCGAATTTCACACAGAGAAATCTGGTGTGATAAAAAAGAAATACAAATACAAATACAAATAAACCCAACTCACTGGTCAGAAAATCAAGAGAACAAAAGGTTGGCAGAGGCATGCGTTGTATACTCCTTGATGAATACTCCTGGGCGTGTCTTTGCGAACAGCAAAAGGAATGCATGGTAGGCCCGCCAGTGGGAAGTGAAGGTAATGGAGCATTGTATTGTATTACTCTTTTTGTCACAACAGATTTTCTCTGTGTGAAATTCGGGCTGCCCTCCCCCAATGAGAGCGCATCGCTGCATGGAGAGCGCCGCCCTTTTTTTTTTTTTATTTTTTTTTAC
>NC_134876.1:23573751-23581251 GCF_041734735.1 Babylonia areolata | reverse complement strand
CAGACAGATTCAGAAACAGAGAATACACACACTTCATCAGATCCTCCATCATCATTACAAAGAGGTCACACAAACCAATATCACTATGAACACTGAGAAGCACTCGAAAACACAACGTTCTCAAAACAAATAAAACAAATGAGAACTATAGAGCTTAGAAATACAAAGTACACTTTATTAAAAGAACTTGTCTTCAACGTGCCATGCTCTATATCATTATTTTATTTTTTTATATGCATGATTTATCATTATTTTCCTTTTAATCAGAAGCACATTATTTTGAGCAATTACTGCGTCGCGTACAGTAAATCAAATTATCATCCATTGCGTTGCTTGCTTATAACCAGTAGGCTACATAGCTTGATAAGTCTTTAGAATTATAAATCTTCAAAAGGGGGCGTGGGGGGGGGGGGGGGTGGGGGGGGGGAGGGGGGGGGGGAGGGGGGAGTGGGGGGGCGTGAATATCAGTATCAGTATCAGTATCGATATCAAAGAATGCAAATACATATGCACTCATATGCAAATACGTGTGGGAATATAGACTTTTCCAAGCGCGAAAGCACATCATCAGTGACTTCGGATCAGATCAACGGCAAACAATTGAAAAGATAAATAGATAGACAGACAGACAGACAGGTGTACACAGAGAGAGAAGGTTAATAATTATAGGCATATATACATACATAGAGAGAGAGAGAGAGAGAGAGAGAGAGAGAGAGAGAGAGAGAGAGAGTTAAAACATAACTGGATATGATTATTAGTTCATTGAACATTCTTTTTGCTGCTGAACAGCCCTGGAAGTAGCCATCATCATCACAGACCTGCTGTTCCTACCCACAGCAGAACACATTACTCTGATGTCCAGAGAATCACCAGGAAGAAAGGGTTGGGCGGGGTGTGTGTGTGTGTGTGTGTGTGTGTGTGTGTGTGTGTGTGTGTGTGAGGGGTGTGGGGGGGCGTGGGAGGGGAGGGGGAGAGATGGAGGACGGGACAGTTGAGGAAAGGGAATGGGGAGGGAGAGTGAACTTGTGCTTCTTATAATTTCATGTAATTTCATAACTCGCGCACGTGTGTGTGTGTGTGTGTGTGTGTGTGTGTGTGTGTGTGTGTGTGTGTGTGTGTGCGTGCGTGTGTGTGTGTGTGTGTGCGTGCGTGCGTGCGTGCGCGCGTGTGTGTGTGTGTGTGTGTGTGTGCGCACGCGCTACAGGACTCTTTAATTTAAAACTCTTAGAACAAAAAAGAGTTTCATCCCTGTTTCAGTTAATTTGTTAAACAAATACATTTTAGCGCTTTATGATGTCACGTGTTGTGCCGAATAGGCTGTATCTAAATTGTGTGAGTGCGGGGGTGGAGAGGGGGGGGGAGGAAGGTGGTGAGAAGTATGGGTGTGGGTGAAGGTGTGTGTGTGTGTGTGTGTGTGCGTGTGTGGCGTGCACATGCGTGCGTGCCTTCATGCAAGGAAGAGAGAGGAGGTGGAGGAGAGTGGTTTTTTGTTTGTTTGTTTGTTTGTTCTTTTTTAATGGGAAGTTTAACTGTTTATAAGGATTTAAAAGATCTTGGTGATGATGTGATGGATGTTTTTTTATGACTTGGATGGATGTTTACATGCCTGTGGTTGATGCTTTCATGTCATATTAGTTTAAATCTGGTTGTATGTTTTAACAGATTGCTATTAATTCATATTGAGTTTACCACTATATTCATTTGATACTTTGTACATGTGAATATACAGTAAGTGCATGGGTGCGTGCATGCAGGTGAGTGTGTGTGTGTGCGTGCGCACGTGTATGTGTGTGTTTTAAATGATGGGAAAGTTATCGGACTTGCTTTGCTATGACTGAGTTGAGTGTTATTTTGTAATGTATGTGTTGTATGCCAAATCTTACCGGTTTGCTTATAATTTGTATGTATCACAGACTTCACCACACTTAATTTCTCTATGAGATAATAAAGGTACTCTGATTCTGATTCTGATTTATGAGTGCGTGTTGAGGGGGAGTGACGACTGACTTCGGGGTTTGTGGTGAATTAAGCCGCTGTACAATGTGTTGATTGCTTCGTTCGTTCTTTAGTTTAACGTCTTTTCACTGTAAGTGATATTAGACGAGGGAAGGAAAAAAATCGAGTGGGAGGAGGGGGAAGGGGGGGGAGGGGGAGGAATTACTGTGTACGCATACGAGTAAGTGAAAGTGTGTGTGTGTGTGTGAAAATTAGTGTAGATTGTGTGTAGATTGCTTGTGGGTATTTAGATTCATGTGTTGCTTTCTCATCGTTAACTTCATTTTTGACTCACTTGTGTAAACAAAGTGAGTCTATGTTTTAACCCGGTGTTCGGTTGTCTCTCTCTGTGTGTGTGTGTGTGTGTGTGTGTGTGTGGTAAACTTTAACATTGACATTTTCTCTGCAAATACTTTGTCAGTTGACACCAAATTAGGCATATAAATAGGAAAAATTCAGTTTTTTCCAGTCATCTTGTTCAAAACAATATTGCACCTCTGGGATGGGCACAAAAAAAAAAGAAAGAAAAAAGCTTAATTATATGCAAACTGCATTTACTGTTATATTTATATTTTTTGTATTCTCCAAACTTGGCACTTTGATCTGATATGCTGACCCAACAACAAGAGCAGTCATTATTATCATTTTTTTGTTCAAACAGGAAGTTCTTTTGCTAAGCATGGAATTTTTATTTATTTTGCAAACGTTTTGGTGCAGATAGTAAAAAAGGGAAATTACTATGTAATTACTGCTAGGGGACTTAATTTGCTTTAAATTGATCTTTCTCATCTTAAACATTACATTTTGAAATTATACTCAATACATAAAAAGCTTGGATTTAAAAAAAAAAAAAAAGTGTATCACAAGTGAGTCTTGAAGGCCTTGCCTCTCTTGTTTTTCTATATGTTGCATAAAAAATAATAATAATAGAATAACAATAATAATTATAATAATAATATAGTTTACTTGTATGACGCAAACTCCTTATAGATGGTGGGCTCTAAGCGCCTCACATAAAAGAGTACATATACAGCAGTACATTATACAACACAAGAGCACATGGTACGGATTTTTCTCAGTTGCAGTTTGCGTAAATTACTGACATAGTCATGCATGAGCAGAGCTGAATCAAAATATGCACCCAGGTTTCCAATAGAAACTTGAAAGATGACAACAGTATTGCAGACAGTCTAGTATTGAAGGCCTTGCCTCTCTTGTTTCTCATGTTGTGTGTGAGCTGAACTCGGCCGCGAGCTGAGATATTTGGTGTGGGGTGAGTGACGAGCCTTTCGACGCACAATTAATGTGCAGGTGGACGAAGAAAGATGTACTGTATTTCATTGTGTTTTATTGTATTGGGGGAATCGGATATTGTAACAACGACTTCGTTTTCAGGTCAGCAATTGGAAAAAAAGGCTTTGGGTTAAAAAAAAGAAAAGAAGAGGAAGAAAGAAAGAAGACAGAAGAAGAAAGAAGAAGAAGAAAGAAGAAGAAGAAGAAAGAAAGAAGACAGAAGAAGAAAGAAGAAGAAGAAAGAAAGAAGAAAGAAGAAGAAAGAAAGAAAGAAGAAGAAGAAGAAGAAGAAGAAAGAAAGAAAGAAAGAAAGAAGAAGAAGAAGAAGAAGAAAGAAAGAAAGAAGAAGAAGAAGAAGAAGAAGAAGAAGAAAGAAAGAAAGAAAGAAAGAAAGAAAGAAAGAAAGCAAGAAGAAAATACACACAGAAAAACAGACCCAGCACAGAAGAAGAAGAAGAAGAAGAAGAAAGAAAGAAAGAAAGAAAGAAGAAGGAAGAAAGAAGAAAGAAAGAAAGAAAGAAGAAAATACACACAGAAAAACAGACCCAGCACAGCCACTTTCTTTTTGACGGCGTCTTCAACGGGCAAGGGAAATAAACCTGTTTTATTTATCTGTCTCTCTTGATATTTGTTCTCTCCCTGTCGAATCAGACAGCTGCAAACATTATTCATCGGCTTCGAAAAGAATGGCAGTCATGAAACAGCGAACATAAATAATTTGATTTTTTCTGTCTTTTTGTCGGTTACTTAAAGCGTCCTCTGCAATCAAGTCTTTGTTGCATAATACGTACTTTGTTTTATGCAAGATCTTGGACATTAGTTGTTTATAAACTATGAATACGTGAACAACAATTTTGAAACTGTACTTTTTTTTTTAATCAAGTGGACAAGCAAACGAACATATAGAAACACGGATATCAAAACGAATCCTGTGTCATTGTGTGATTCATTGCATTATTTCATACAGTGAAATGGAAAAACAAACAAGCAAACAACACACACAGCGAAAACCAGTTCATTTCAAAAGCAGTTTATTATTAAGTATTTATTATTATCATTATTATTAAGTATCTGTTATAAAATATCGCATAACGACTATAGCATGAATACTTTGTACATAACATTTTGCATTGTGCGAGACATACTTACCATCGTTAAATCACAGTGGAGTGTATGAGCGTAAAACAGAGATACTTTCTATCACCGTCATTCGTTCATGATAACAACCGTATCAAAATGGCACAGCATCTCTGAAGGTGATGAAAAGTAAGGAAAAAAAAAAAATGCTGCACCTTGATCGTGTAACGGCTACATCAATAATAAAATGTGAAGAGAGAGAGAGAGAGGGGGGGGGGGCACAGAGAGAGAGAGAGGGGGGGAAACAGAGAGAGAGAGAGAGAGAGAGGGAGAGAGAGAGAGAGAGAGAGAGAGAGAGAGAGAGAGAGAGAGAGAGAGAGAGAGAGAGAGAGATTAAATGTTCGTCTTCAAAACGCCAGTTTGTAAGCTTACCAGTTACAACGCTTCAACAAATTGTCATATTTATAATATGTATAATCATAGCGTGTTATGATTATCATGACAATAGAGGAAACCACCCAAAGGAGCAGATCAGCGTCACGCTTTTTACACGTGCATTCTACCCCCCACCCCCTCCTTTCTTTTTACAACAGAAAACAACGGCTGTCATTTATGAACTTCTAAACACTAAACGTTTCACTGACACGTGGATTTTTTCGAGCTGTTCATAACGCCCGTGTGAGTGAAACAGCTGTTTGTGAGGCCTGTTCAGGTAGATGGACAGTGGTGGGTCACACACAGCCTGTGTAACTCATATCACTGTTCGATTTTTGTATTATTTTAGACATTTTATGAAAGCATACAGTTCTTTTTTTGGAGTCGTCATATATTTTTATCAATTCATTTATTCTTTTTTTTTTTTTTTGCTATGAAGTCTGCATTAATGGTAACCTTTGTTGAGAAGTGTGCACTTGAGATTGACCGAGTACTTAACATTCCTTGAACACACACACACACACACACACACACACACACACACACACACACACACACACACACACACACGCTCATACTTGCAAACACTGGCACATGCTTACTGATATCATCGAAACGTACATGTACATCCTACTAAGTCCATCCTGAATCTTCCTGACCCTGATGAACCCTACCCTGTTTTGATGATGTGATATAATTTATTTAGTGTTTCACTTTCAGCTTCAAGGTATCAAAGTGTGCGGACTGTATGAAACTACATATCTGCGAATTAAAAAAAAAAAGAAGAAAAAAAAGAGAAGAAAAATGCATACACCTGACCTACCAACAAATCTAAAGTATTGACCTTTAGAGACAACCTTAGGTTTGTGTGACACATTAACATAAAAAAATGGAATGCAATAATCAAACAAAATTTTACAAGTCAGCAAATACAATACAATAAAACATGCGAAAATGAAGGATACACTGAAAACTAAGATGAAAGATACTTGTGTTCAGTAGAAAAGCATCAACCTGCATTGACAATGGTTCAGAGAGTGTGCAAAAGGAGAATCAAGTCTAGGAATATATATTATGTTGTGATTTTTTATTTATTTATATAGAACACTTTGTGTTGTTAAAAAAAAAAAAAAAAAAAAAAAACAAACAAACCCAGAACGGGACGCATATATGGCTAGAAATATATTGGTATTAATTTGATATGAGTTGTACCGTGATGTTCCCTCAATTTATTCGCATATATAATTTTACATATGTAATCCACATATTCAACATATATATATCTTCTTTTTTTTTTTTTTTTACATAACCCCCCCCCCCCCCCCAAAAAAAAAAAAAAAAAAAAAAATCGTACATGATAAAACAAAATGCCAACCGCCGTACCAAAGTGAGATGACGAGGGTTTAAGCCCCCCTTCACTCAATACAGTCTGTGACTGCTGGGATACAGTTACACAAGTGAAGCTTCATAGTTAAAAAAAACAACTGTACAAGCCTTGTCACGTTTGTATTCCCTCAAACTAAAATGCACCTCCACATCAGCATCTTCATCAGCTTCATCCTCATTCATCGTCACGAATGTAAAGGAAAAAACAAACAAACAACAATAAAGTTTCCCAAAGCAATGTGGCCGCTGACGCCCTGTTGTCATGGTGACAGTGTCAGTTTCCCGGCCTCCATTATTTCCATTATTGGGGAGAGTTCCTGTACGAAGACTTCGTCGTCACGGCAGCAGATTGATGAAACAGGGAGGGAGGTGGGGACACTCGCGATGATGGTGCCATGGGCTATTTCAGTGTAAAGTGTGATGTCACTGAACGAGCGGCAAAAAACAACAAACAAACAAACAAAAACACAGCAAACAACATTACCCCCCAAAAACAACAACAACAACAACAACAACAAACAAAACAACAACAACAAAAAAAACAAAAAAACAAAAAACAAACAAACAAACAAGCAACAACAACAACAACAACAAAACCAAACAAATAAACAAAAATCAACAACAACAACAACAACAACAAAAACAGAACAACCAAGAACAGTCGTATTCAGGTGATTACGCTCAGTCCCATTTACACCCTTGCTTCGAAGTACCGCTTCTGAAGAATAGTAACCCCCCCCCCCCCACCACCACCCACCCACCCAATCCCTTCCCTTCCCCCCCCTCCACCCCCCCACCCCCCAAATAAAAACGCCGTTTTTATTCTTTTTCTGATTTGTACACTGTGCACTTAGAAATATTGTTTTGGTCTTCACTACCTTCCATCCTCCCACACTTCAACCCCAATTCCCCCCCCCCCCCCCCTGCTCCCATACCCCCTGACCTTTTTTTTTGTTTGTTTCATTTTGCCCACCCCCTCTCTTTCATTTTGTTGTTGTTGTTTTTTTCTAGTTTTCACAGTCAGTCATGTGTGGACCCCCAATTTGTTTTCTTCTTCTTTCTTTCTCTCTCTCCTCTGTCACCTGTTCGTCTTAACAACTAAGACATGGGTGGAGGAGGAGGAGGCGGAGGTGGTGGTGGTGGTGGTGGCGGTGGGGGTGGGGGAGCGAACATTGAGGCGGAGGGCTGAGCGAGAGGATGAGGGTGGTGGTCTGGGGAGGGAGGGGAGGGAGGGTCCCTGGGGCTGTCCGGGTCCTCTGCAGGGATGATCTGAGGAGGGTCAGCAGCGAACGACACCACCTGGGGACCCCG
>NC_134876.1:23561251-23566251 GCF_041734735.1 Babylonia areolata | reverse complement strand
ATATACATTTGCAGATCAACACAGAAGTATATATCTACCTACACCCAACACAAACACTTCCCTCCCTCACCCTTTTTAGCTGCACCCCGCCCCGACACCCCTACACCCTCTGTCGCCCCATCCCCTTCATTTCTTAAACCCACCCCTGGGACACCCTGTCCCCCACCCCTGGGACACCAGTCTGTCTCCCACCCCTGGGACACCCTGTCCACCACCCCTGGGACACCAGTCTGTCTCCCACCCCAGGGACACCCTGTCCCCACCCCTGTGACACTCTGTCCCCCCACCCCTGTGACACGAGTCTGTCTCCCACCCCTTGGACACCCTGTCCCCACCCCTATTACACCCTGTCCCCACCCCTGTGACACCAGTCTGTCTCCCACCCCTTGGACACCCTGTCCCCACCCCTGTGACACCCTGTCCCCCACCCCTGTGACACGAGTCTGTCTCCCACCCCTTGGACACCCTGTCCCCCACCCCTGTGACACTCTGTCCCCCACCCCTGTGACACCAGTCTGTCTCCCACCCCTGGACCACCCTGTCCCCACCCCTATTACACCCTGTCCCCACCCCTGTGACACCAGTCTGTCTCCCACCCCTTGGACACCCTGTCCCCACCCCTGTGACACTCTGTCCCCCACCCCTGTGACACGAGTCTGTCTCCCACCCCTTGGACACCCTGTCCCCACCCCTATTACACCCTGTCCCCACCCCTGTGACACCAGTCTGTCTCCCACCCCTTGGACACCCTGTCCCCACCCCTTGGACACCCTGTCCCCTACCCCTGTGACACCAGTCTGTCTCCCACCCCTTGGACACCCTGTCCCCACCCCTTGGACACCCTGTCCCCACCCCTGTGACACCAGTCTGTCTCCCACCCCTTGGACACCCTGTCCCCACCCCTTGGACACCCTGTCCCCTACCCCTGTGACACCAGTCTGTCTCCCACCCCTTGGACACCCTGTCCCCCACCCCTGGGACACCAGCCTGACCCCCGCCCATGAGACACCAGTCTTTCCCCACCCCTGGGACACCCTGTCCCCACCCCTGGGACACCCGTCTGTCCCCTATCCTTGCTTCTACCCCACTCCCAAACACACCACACAAACACACTACCTCCATCTCCTCGACATTCACCGAACCTCCCCCACCCCCACTCCCTTCTCCCCTTCCCCCTCATGCCCTCTCACTTCCAGCTCAAGCAACCCCCCCCCCCCAACAACCCCGCCCCCCCCACACACACATGAATGTTTCTCTTCTTAATATGCTCATGTTTATGTTTCATTGTGTCTTATAAACTTTAAGGTTTTATGACAATAAAAAGTATTCTATTCTATTGTATTCTATTCACACGTGCACACACACACAAACACTCACTCACACACACACACACACTCACACACACACACACACACACACACACACAGACGCACACAAAACCAAACCAAATACACCCCCGACGCCCCCAACACCCCCACCAAACCAAACCAAAACAAAACAACACAAAACAACACAAAACAACAACAACAACAAAAGCCAGCAACAAACCCCCCCACTGACCATTGGCAGTGCTTTTGGGCGGCCCAGCCACGGTGTCCAGCATGTCCAAGTACAGCACGGGACGGCCGAAGTTTGGCGGCGCCGTGACGAAAGCCCCCGGCATGGGGAAAGAGCCCGGGGGGTGGGGGTGCGCGGGGAGAGGGGGCGGCACGAGACCCACGTCACGGGGGTCAGCCCGCACCGTGTAGAAGTTGAGAGGAGGGCGGTGACGGGAGAGAGGAGGGTGCTGGGTGAAGTAGGGCTTGTAGTGGGGGTTGTTGTTGTTGTTGCTGTTGCCTCCTCTGGAGCGGCCCGGGGAGAAGTGGAAAGGGGAGTCCAACCCTCCTGGGAGACCCACCCCCATGGGCCGGTAGTGACCGTTGGCCATCATGGGTCCTGAGGAGGAGGAGTTCTTCTGGAGGTACTCTTGCTTCCGTTGGTACCTGGTGGATAAGGACAGAGAGAACTCAGAACTCAGAACTGTTTTAATGTCAATAGCTTATCAGCCCTAATGACATGGGGGTACAATTAAAACAACAACAAAATAGTTCTAAAAAAAAAAAGATGAAACGACTATTCAAAACATACCATTTTTGAACGTCAAGTCAAAACATACCATTTTTGAACGTCAATTCAAAACATACCATTTTTGAAATCCATTGATAAGGCAGAGAGAGAGAGAGAGAGAGAGAGAGAGAGAGAGAGAGAGAGAGAGAGGGATACGGATACGGATGTCTTATTCAATACAGGCCATGACCCCTCATGAAGGGGTGGTGCAAACAATCATTTTATAGGTAATACATATACATGCTTAGTAACAAAGATGTCAACTAAAAATGAGAAAAAAATAATCATCAGCTGCATCTGATATTTCTAATTATTCACACACAGTAGCAAAATGAAAAACAAACACAACTTATATTTCTAATTTTGAAGGCTTTATACAGATAAACTGGGAGTAGTGGTAGTGATGGTGGTGGAGATGGTGGTTGTGGTGGGTGTAGAAGTCTTGCATACAGACAGATATCATGCAGTCATTCTAGCAATATTATAGATGTTTACACCTTGGTGTCCAGTCAAGCTCTGACCTTTAATTCTCTCAGTTCAGTCTCTTTTTGTTTCACACATTCGATGCTTGATCACAGTGATAAGTATTCAGATCAGGATAAGAGAGATAATTGACAATACTCGTACGAAGGGTATGGTTAAACAAGATAAATTGTTACTGAGAACATAACTCACTCGTGCATACACACACTTCTTCCACGTCTCTCATCTTATGTAATTAAAAAAAAAAAGAAAAAAAAAGATAAAGTAACCTACAAAATTAAGCTATCTCAGCAAGTGCATTGATTACACTGGAAGAACCATACCAAATATACACAGAAATTCTTACTATGCCAATGCACCACTGTTTGAAAGTGACAAAAATATACAGCTACTTTAACGAACTTCACCCTTCCCCCAAAATTTCGAACATAAATTGCAGATGTCCATACACATACACACACTTCTTCCACAGTGGGTGGTGGTAATGATGGTTGTAGTGGTGGTTGTGTGGTAGTGACGGTGGGAGTAGTGGTGGTGGTGGTGGTGTTGGTGGTGGTGGTGGTAATGATGGTTGTAGTGGTGGTTGTGTGGTAGTGACGGTGGGAGTAGTGGTGGTGGTGGTGGTGGCGATGGTGGTGGTGGTGGTAATGATGGTTGTAGTGGTGGTTGTGTGGTAGTGACGGTGGGAGTAGTGGTGGTGGTGGTGGTGGTGGCGATGGTGGTGGTAGTGGTGGTGGTTGTAGTGGTGGGTGTGTGGTAGTGAAGGTGGGAGTAGTGGTTGTGGTGGTGGTGGTGGTGGTGGTAATGATGGTTGTAGTGGTGGGTGTATGGTAGTGACGGTGGAAGTAGTGGTGGTGGTGGTGATGGTGGTGGCGATGGTGGTGGTAGTGGTGGTGGTTGTAGTGGTGGGTGTGTGGTAGTGACGGTGGGAGTAGTGGTGGTGGTGTTGGTGGTGGTAATGATGGTTGTAGTGGTGTGTGTGTGGTAGTGACGGTGGAAATAGTGGTGGTGGTGGTGGTGGTGGTGGTAGTGTGGTAGTGACGGTGGAAGTAGTGGTGGTGGTGGTGGTTGTGGTGGTTGTAGTGGTGGGTGTGTGGTAGTGACGGTGGAAGTAGAGGTGGTGGTGGTGGTGGTGGTGGTGGTGGTAGTAATGATGGTTGTAGTGGTGGGTGTGTGGTAGTGACGGTGGGAGTAGTGGTGGTGGTGGTGATGTTGGTGGTGGTGGTAGCGGTGCCAGACCTGATGACGCAGAAGATGATGCCTCCCAGGATGCCCAGCAGGATGAGGAGTCCGCTGACACAGGAGGACACGATGAGGGCCGTCAGGGTACCGTCCTCACCCCTCACCCCTGGACACACACACACACACACACACACACACACACACACACACACACACACACACATACACCACACACAACACACACACACACACACACACACACACACACACACTCACTCACGCATGCACACATGCACACAGACACACACACACACACACACACAGGCACACGCACACACACACACACACACACACACACACACACACACACACACGTGCACAGGGTTAAAATCTTACCATATAAAATGATGATGATGATCATCATCATAATGATGACGACAACAAAAACAAATGCAGCTGCAGTGCAGTGCAGTTCAGTTCAGTTCATTTACTCAAATTGTCCGTATACTCGACACTACATCTGCTGAACAGATGTCTGACCAGCAGCGTAACCCAGCTCACTTCATCAGACCCAACAAGAACAAGAGAGGCAAGGCCTTCAAGACTCACTTGTGATACACACACACCAAAAAAACAAAAACAAAAAAACAACAACAACAAGAACAACAAAAAAATCCAAGCTTTTTATGTATTGAGTATAATTTTCAAAATGTAATGTTTAAGATGAGAAAGATCAATTTAAAGCAAATTAAGTCTCCTTACAGAGTAATTTCCCTTTTTTTTTACTATCTGCACCAAAACGTTTGCAAAATAAATAAAACTTCCATGCTTAGCAAAAGAAGTTCCTGTTTGAACAAAAAATGATAATAATGACTGCTTTTGTTGTTGGGTCAGAATATCAGATCAAAGTGCCAAGTTTAGAGAATACAAAAAATATAAATATAACAGTAAATGCCGTTTGCAAAAATTAGGCTTCATTTTAAATTTTTTTGTGCCCATCCCAGAGGTGCAATATTGTTTTAAACAAGATGACTGGAAAGAACTGAATTTTTCCTATTTTTATGCCTAATTTGGTGTCAACTGACAAAGTATTTGCAGAGAAAATGGCAATCTTAATGTTTACCACACACACACACACACACACACACACACACACACACACACACACACCCGAACACCGGGGTAAAACATAAACTCACTTTGTTTACACAAGTGAGTCAAAAACGACA
>NC_134876.1:23518751-23523751 GCF_041734735.1 Babylonia areolata | reverse complement strand
AGTGAGTGAGTGAGTGTGTGTGTGTGTGTGTGTGTGTGTGTGTGTGTGTGTGTGTGTGTGTGTGATGTGTTGTGTGTGTGTGTGTGTGTGTGTGTGTGTGTGTGTGTGTGTGTGTATGTGCGTGTGTGTGTGATGTGGTGTGTGTGTGTGTGTGTGTGTGTGTGTGTGTGTGTGTGTGTGTGTGTGTGATGTATTGTGTGTGTGTCTCTGTGTGTGTGTGTGTGTGTGTGTGTTGAGTTGTGTATGTGTGTGATGTGGTGTGTATGTATGTATGTGTATGTATGTGTGTGTATGTGTGTGTTTTGTATATGTGTGTGATGTGTGATGTGGTGTGTGTGTGTGTGTGTGTGTGTGTGTGTGTGTGTGTGTGTGTGTGTGTGTGTGTGTGTGTGTGTGTGTGTGCTGGTGCGGGTGTGTAAACGCCGACGCATTAGCACACTTGTGTGATTATGCACGCGTGCGTGTGGGTGTGTGCACAAGTGCGCCGATGGCGACTCTCCCCCCCCCCCCCTCCACCCGCCGACCCCCGATCCCCCGATTTTTTTTTAGATTCGATTTCCTTTTTCCATTATCTTTCAATGTATTTTCATTTTTTTGTTTCTGTATATTACTGTGTTTGTTTAGTTAATAGTTGATATTGTTCATCAATATAATTTCATTTCATGCTAGTGTCTTATACAGACCTAGACTGGGCTCTAAAGGCCTTCACCAACACGTTGGTAAGTCTTCTGCTCTCTCTGTGTCTCTGTCTCTGTCTCTCTCTGTCTCTTTCTCTGTGTGTGTGTGTGTGTGTGTGTGTCTCTCTCTATCTATCTCTTCTCTATCTCACTATCTCTCTCTCTCCCCCTCCTCCTCTCTCTCTCTATATTCTCTGTCTCTCTCTCTCTATATATATATATATATCTTTCCCTCTCTCTCCCTCTCTCTCCCCTTCTATCTATCTCTCTCTCCCTATTATTCTCTCTCTCTCACTCTAACTCCCCCCCCTCTCTCTCTCTTTCTCCCCTTCTCTCTCTCCCTACCATTCTCTCTCTCTCTAACTCCCCCTCTTCCCCCCCCCTCTCTCTCTCTAAGTAAAGTCACAGGTATTCTGTATGTTTTACAGAGTGTGGTCCTTATGGTTCTCTGTATGTGTGTTCCTATCGCAGAGAGTATGCGTGGTAGCAATCTCAACACGATTGAAAACTATTGAAGGGGACTCTTTATTGAGTACTGAACAGACCTTGGGTCACTGATCAGCTTATATATATGTGCATGTATATACATATATAAACGCGCGCGCACACACACACACACACACACACACACACACACACACACACACACACACACACACACACACACACACACACATACACACAATCACACACACACACACACACACACACACACACACGCGCGCGCGCGAACGCACGAATGCATACACACACACACACATACACACACACACACACACACATACAAACACACACACACACACACACACACACACACACACACACACACGCACGAATGCATACACACACACACACACACACACACACACACACACACACACACACACACACACACACACACATACACACACACACACACACACACATACACACACACCAGAGGAGCCACAAAGAGAGGGTGGGTGAGAGAGAGAAAGAGAGAGACAGAGAGAGAAAGAGAGAGAGAGAGACAGAGATAGACAGGCAGACAGAGAGAGCGATGCACAGTGGTAGTGAAAGACACACACACACACACACAGAGAGAGAGAGAGAGAGAGAGAGGGAGGGAGAATGTGTGTGTGTGTGTGTGTTCATCTCTGTGTGTTTTATGTCAGTAGCGTACATGGATTTGTCCGAACGCAGTGACGCCTCCTTAAGTAACTGAACTGAACTGAACTGAACTGAACTGAACTGAAGTGAACTGAACCTCTTGGCAGGCGTGGTGAAAGGGTCAGGGAAGGTGCAGGACTTCTGGACAACGTTCACCACTGGCAGTCATCAGGGACCGAGGGCCCCTTTCGGCACGATGTGGGGTGTCTGTGGAAAACGCCTCTCCTAACTCTGATTCTCATCAACTCTCTACCTAGGAGTAAATGGGTACCCGGTTTCCCTTTGGGGAGGTTCAAACGGCGGAAGGCGGAGGGGGTGGGGATGGGGGGGTGGTGGTGGTGGAGGGGGATTAGGCCCCCGTGTTCCCAAGCTCAACACTGGACGTAGTGGATATGATTTCACTGCTCCGATCGCTGCATAAAGGCCGTGGGACATTCACTCCAACCTCGTAGGATTGCTCTCACCTTTACTTTGTAATACTTAACGAAACCACTTAATTAACAGCATAAAGGAAGTAGAAACTGTACCTCAAAAACATGCGTCACTGATCTCATTGCAACCAAGGTTCGGGATTCAAAGCGTTTTAGAGACAGGCGTGTTAATTCCCTTTTCCTTTCTTCTGTTTTCTGAGGTAGCCTACAAAAATCAGACTTTGACCCGGTGTGCCCGCCATACAAGGAAGCCATTGAAAACAGAAAGGGCGTGGAGCTGGGCTTTGAGAGCATGGTTGTGTGACTGGGTGAGTGGGTGAGTGGGTGGGTGGGTGGGTGTGTGGGTGAGGGCGGGGTGAGTCACGACAGTTAAGGCATGGGAAATATAATATATTCGTATTCTATCGAAGCAACAACACCCGTTCTTTACTTCTTGAGTGTTGGGGGTGGGGGTGGGGGTGGGGTGGACTTAAGGTTGGGAGTGGGTAGGGAGGGATGAAGGGAAGGGGGGGGGGCGCGGGGGCTATATTTACTGGGTATATATGGGAGGCATTGAAACAGAAGGAGCTTGGGTGTGTCATTACTATATATATATTTTTTTTTATACACTTAAGAACGTAGGCTACACAGCATTATTGATGATCATGGGGGAAAAAAAAAGAGTATGCATCGTGTGCTCTGTATGAATATGAACCATTGAAAGGGAAGGGATTTGGGTGTGTCATTACTGTATATACATGTTATGTTCGGGTCGTAGGCTACACTGCACTGGTGACCATGGTAAAAAAAAAAAAAAGAAGTGTGCAACGTGTACAGCTTTTCATGAGGGGCATTGGAAAAGAAAGACGGACTTGGGTGTGTCATCACGATATTCACAGTCCATTAAAGGACCTTGGTCTAGAGAGCATAGGTGACCATGGGAACAACACAGAGTGAGACGTGTGCTTGGTACATATGATGGGCGGGGTGACGGGCGCAACAGCCGAGTGGTTAAAGCGTTGGACTGTCAATCTGAGGGTCCCGGGTTCCAATCACGGTGACGGCGTCTGGTGGGTGAAGGGTGGAGATTTTTATGATCTCCCAGGTCAACATATGTGCAGACCTGCTAGTGCCTGAACCCCCCTTCGTGTGTATATGCAAGCAGAAGATCAAATACGCACGTTAAAGATCCTGTAATCCATGTCAGCGTTCGGTGGGTTATGGAAACAAGAACATACCCAGCATGCACACTTCCGAAAACGGAGCATGGCTGCCTACATGGCGGGGTAAAAACGGTCATACACGTAAAAGCCCACTCGTGTGCATACGAGTGAACGTGGGAGTTGCAGCCCACGAACGCAGAAGAAGAAGAAGAAGAAGAAGAAGAAGAAGAAGAAGATGGGCGGGGCTTCTGACAAATGGCGAAATCTTCTAGGTCTCAGGGATTCTTTACGTTTGGGATCCCAGACTACCTCCACTTATTGAACCCTGCACCCAGGCTTTGCTCAGGCGTCAAAACGTGTCTCAGAATGGTTTCCACAACCCCACACATGGACAATCCACGAAGAAAGGAATCAGTATCAGTATCAGTAGCTCAAGGAGGCGTCACTGCGTTCGGTCAAATCCATATACGCTACACCACATCTGCCAAGCAGATGCCTGACCAGCAGCGTAACCCAACACGCTTAGTCAGGCCTTGAGAAAAAAAAGAAGATAAATACATAAAAAATACTACTACTACTAATAATAATAATATTTATAAGGCGCAAACGTTTGATGAAGTCAACTCTATACGCACAAAAAAAAGGACAACAATGATGACAAATAAACAATAAATGTAAAACATACAGACACACATTCACCCCCCCACCCCCACCCCCCACACACACATGCATAACAGATATGCAACAAACATGCAGTTTCACAGATATGAAAGCAAAATCAAATACACATAAACGCACATGAGCCCCAACACACACACACACACACACACACACACACGCACACACACACATTACCGTGCACCCCACCGCACCCCCTCCTCAACTTATTGAACCCTGCACTCAAGCTTTGCTCAGGCGTCAAAACGTGTCTCAGAATGGTTTTCACGATCCACATATGGACAATCCACACATGGAAAATCCACGAAGAAAGGGAACTAACCCTGACAGTATTTCCGGATATGACCACACAAAAACCTGGAGACAAAACAGTATATTTTCAGCCTGTGTTTTCTGCATCAGTGTGGCTCGGAAGCCTGTCGAGACTGTAAACTGCCCGGGGGTTGAACGTGCTGAGAGGGTCACTCTACTAATTCTGCACACTCTGATCAAACCTGCATCGTTAGGATCCATTGAGAACACGTGCGCGGGCTTGCGTGGGCTGTCATAATCATAGAATTAATTTTCATAGACGTACAGACTTTTCTATTACAGTGCGATATCTACAGGTCTTTAACTATTTAAGAGAAAAGTATGTTAAACGCACAAACTAACAAACAAAAACAAACAAACAAACATACAAAAAAACAGGCAGTTTAGCAGTGATCGTCATGTAGAATCGGCATTGTTGATAGAAAACGAAATATCGCTATGTACATTATTTCATGCATTAAAATGAAGGGTAGAACTCGAATTTTTTTTTTTTTTTTTTTAATTTAAGTTTTAGGCAAGAGACCTCATTTTGATTTGGGAAAGTATGCACTGCTAAACATTTAATAATTTCATTTCACTCACAGTCATTTCTTTCTGTGATCATCTAAAGG
>NC_134876.1:23508751-23511251 GCF_041734735.1 Babylonia areolata | reverse complement strand
TTTCTACACATCTAAACACTCCCTGCTCCAGTTTCAAGGAGGAGGCAAAGCGTGCGGACTGATCCACATACGCTACACCAAATCTGCTTCGAAACGAAAGTAAAAAAAAAAAAAAAAAAAGGAACAGGTGCTTGACTTATAAATATATTATCGCGAAGCGCTGGTCAGAGCAATGAGCTTGTATAAAACACTAACGTGTAATAAAATAAACACTAAACAAAACAGGTGTAGTCATGATAGTCAGTCGTGTTCGACTGTGACCACCAAGAACGGCAATGGAGGCATCTGCTGTTGCGAGTATCTGGGCTAGATTTTTAAAAAGAATAATAATAGTGGAGAGTGTCTTGCCCAAGTTACATGCCCATCATCTCGTAACAAGAGTGCTTAAGGGCAGTCGGCAAATACGTAAATGCATATAATAATAAAAAAAATAAAAATAAAAAAGGACATTTGTTGAGCGCTTTCCTCCCTTAAAGAGAGCTCAAAGCGCTTTACAATAAACATCAAACACACACACACACACACACACACACACACACACACACACACACACACACACACACACACACACACACACACACGCAATAACTCACAAAAGAATAAAGAAGAAAAATAATGATTTAGCGCACAATAACATAAACAGATTCAGAGACTACGCGTATTACATAACTGCACACACACACACACACACACACACACACACACACACACACACACACACACACACACACAACGAAAAAGAGAGAGAGTTTGCATGGCTTATAACTGAAAAGGTATGGAAGGTCTACTGATAGGCGTTTTCAAAAAGATATGTTTTCAGAACGGTTTTGAAAGATTGAAGTGAAGGAGAGTGGCGAAATCGTGAGGCAAACTGTTCCTGACTTATGGAGCTGAATAAGAAAAAGAAGAATCACCGAAGGATCGGGTTTTAACACGGGGAGCAAGTAGCCGCCGTGAATCGGAAGATGATCTGAGTTGTCGACGGGGTGTGTAGGTTTGAATCAATTCTCTCAGATACTGAAGAGCAGCACCCAAAATGAAGTTGAAGGTGAGAATTGCAACTTTGTAACTGAATGTGGGCAGAAATTGGTAACCAGTGGAGAGAACGCAGAAGATGTGATATTGTCAGTTTTTTGGGTTCTAAAGATTAATCTACATTTACAATATAAATGAATGACACACAGGCGGCAAATTGTTGAAGTTACACAGGAGCTCGAGCTGGCGTTACTAATAACAGTAATAATGAAGTGCTCTTCCATAGCGCTGTTCCCTCACAGACAGGGTCACTGCGCTTCACAAATTACATATAACAAGAAAGAGGTAGCAATTATCAAGAAAATTCAAATAACTACCAATCACTCACGGCACTCCGCAAATAACATGTTACAAAGGAAAAGTAACAATCATCAGGTAAAAAGAATCAACCACGAAAAAACAAATATCATCCTCGCATTATGAACCACACACACACACACACACACACACACACACACACACCACTGGAAAAGTGGTGCATCCTTCATATAAAAGCAAATTACTCAAATACAAGGTAGAAAATTATGTTTTCAACTGAGACTTGAAAGAGTCTAGGGGAAAGGGCATTTTGCAGGTCAGCAGGCAGTGAGTTCCAGACAGTTGGGGCTGAGACTGTAAACGATCGGTGACCGAAGGTTTTCAGAGTAGTGTTCGGCACCCGAAGTAACCTTCTGCTGAAAGTCGAAGTGACCGGGAAGACTGGTGAGTTATTAGAAACACTGAAACACTGAAATGTTTAATGTCATTAACTGAAAAGCTCTGGTGACGTAGCAGGTATTAATCAGAACAAAATGTAATGTGCCTTTTTTCAGTCGTTCGTCTCCAAGGTTTGGACAGTACACAGAAAACAAAGTACAGATAAATCATATAATGAATATTTACGTGTGTAACATCGTAGTACATATAAATCCTGAAATAATTATTTATGCCTTAACACCAAAACCCATCATATCAATATGAACACATCAAATAATTACAATGTCCAGAATGACCATCCAAATGTTGCCCTTCCTTTTTGTCTATGCTTTTTTCCTCATAGAACGTATACTATTTTTTTTTAAAATTATTGATTAATGAGTATTTGGACCGATGATGGACGTTTTCCGTAAATTTATTCCCTCAGATACATATTCTGCAAGTGAAAGGATCATATCTTCATTTTCTGTCATCAGTATGCCGAACAAATCTTTTCTCTGCGCTGGAGCTGTATTGAAAATGATACATTTTTTTCGCAATTCATCGTATCTTTTGTAGTTAAATATGAAATGATTTTCATCTTCAGGGCTTTCGCCACACATTGGGCAAGGAGATGTTGCTATGTCTGAATCGAACCATCTTGATAGGTTATTAGTGAAGAAGAGAGATACTGTGTGTGTGTGTGTGTGTGTGTGTGTGTGTGTGTGTGTGTGTGTTTGTGTGTGTGTGTGTGAGTGAGTGAGTGAGTGAGTGAGTGTGTGTGTGTGTG
>NC_134876.1:23501251-23503751 GCF_041734735.1 Babylonia areolata | reverse complement strand
GAAGAGCAGCACGTAATTTCGAAGGCGCAATACAACTTGACATCCAGTTAGATCTACATGAATACATTAGTTGTATAGAAAATGTATCTAGAAATCGATTTAATAAATTACTTATAGAAATGTATCTAGAAATCGATTTAATAAATTACTTATAGATTCAAATAATCAATATTACCAATGTTGTGTAAACACAAAGAATGCAGCTAATCCCAAACATTTTCTAAATTTGACACCAGCAGCACATTCAAGACAAATTACAAGTCTAATGTATTGAATTCGTTTAAATGCCTTTCGTACAAAATTTTCTAAAAATATAAAATGTATATGCGGTAAGCAAATAACTGTAAGTCATCTACTCATTCATTGTCCGAGCATAAGACAGTTAATTCCTAAAGATATAGTTGATGACTTTTCTTCCAATATTTCATTAGCCACTGAAAAGCTTAGAATGTTTTCGGAAATTTTAAACTCCAGTCCCGTTGGTATCCTCCTTTGATGTATCATAATTAATGTTGTTATTTATATTTACATTGTTGTAGGTTAATACTTGTTGATATGCACATACATATTCTCCTTCCCATGACACCTCATTCAATACACACCACAGTCTCTTTAGACCTTTTTCTTATAATATACTTTTCCTCTGATACATAACATGAATACTTTTTTACACTAATATTCACATGCATTCCCTTTCCTTTATCCACTTCTTTACTCCTTTCCGTGTAAAAACACTTATAGTGAATAGACGTTAAACTGAAGATAACACACACACACACACACACACACACACACACACACACACACACACACACACACACACACACAGAGAAATAGCAAACAGACAGGCGGCTAGGGGAGAGTAATGGAATGAAACAGACACAGATACACAGATGCTCACTGACACACACACAAGTACAGAGAGAGAGAGAGATACAGACAGACAGACAGACAGACAGACCCACATTAATATGCAACTGACGACACCCATATTTCAGCAAAGTATTATGAGCTGTTGCCATCAGGACGACGCTACCGAACTTTTAAGTTGAAATCCAGAGCTCTGTAGACTTTTATTCCACGTTCAATCCACCTTTTAAATTCTTGAGGACTGTGTGTGTGTGTGTGTGTGTGTGTGTGTGTGTGTGTGTGTGTGTGTGTGTGTGTGTGCGCGCGCGCGCACTCTCATGTGAGACGTGTGAAAGTCCGTGCATGATAGGCTGTACCTTGTTCTAGTTGTGGTGTGTGTGTGTGTGTGTGTGTGTGTGTGTGTGTGTGTGTGTGTGTGTGTGTTTACTGAGCTTAAAACGTGACAATTGGTTATAATGAATGTGCAATATGTAGGAAGAATAATGTGCAATATGCAGGATGAATGTACAATGAATATGTCTAATGCTAACGTCCATATTCTAAATATATTTCTGTTTAATAATTACGATGTAATAATTAATTGCAATGTTTTTAAAAGCGAATATGTGAAATGATTTTATTTCAGAACATATGTTTATTACTCTTGTTTAATCAAGTTATCCGCGTGTGTGGGGTGGGTGGGGGTTGGGGGGGTGGGGGTGGGGGTGGGGGTGCGGTGCGGGTGTGTGCTGATTATCTGGTTGTGGTTTTCCGCAATTCATCTTTATTCTTATCTGTCTACTATAATCAATGTGCAGTATAGTAGGCTATGTTTATAATTATATTCAAATAATGTTTCTTAATTCTTTCTGTTTTTACATTAAGAATACTAGTTATTACCTGCAGTGTGTGGATGTATGTATGAAACGATGTATGTGATATTTTTTACATTTGTATCTTTGTAATATTTGTAGGGGCTGTTGTTGGCTTTTACAGTTATGGTCCCCATGTTGTTGTGATAATGCACCTGACCAAATTTCTCCAGTTGGAGATAATAAAGTTATTCTTATCTTATCTTATCTTAGGAAAAAGAGAGAGCAAGAAGCAGAGACAGAGACAGAAAAACAGAGACAGAGTCAGAGACAGACATAGACAGATAGACTGACAGACATATAGATGCACAGAAAATGTGACATAACTCACCTCTCACAAGGCAGCCAAGAAGCAGTGCCACTGCCCCTTGTGATATCATTCTCTCCATCTCGCTTGTCCACTGCTGACTTCCACACACACAAAAAAAAACACCAACAAGAAAACAAAAAATACAACTTAAATACGACAACAAAAACCTACTTCAGAAATCTCCTCCACTGTTGTAAAATTCACAATCACATTATTGTTGATCGTCGTTGAAACGTATCATTCGAAATGATATCCTTCTCAGGTATACAACCTAAGCCACGGTTAAGTTGATATCAACTGACAGCACTGTCACGTTGCATCGTCATATTTCGTTTTCTTTTCTATTTCCAGAAACAACAACTAGATTTGAACCACACCACAATAACTGGAGGAAATGAGAAAATAAAGGATACAAAATAATGATAGTAATAGTAAAATATCCCAACTCTTGATTTGACAAGCGGCTTTT
>NC_134876.1:23493751-23496251 GCF_041734735.1 Babylonia areolata | reverse complement strand
GTCTCTGTCTGTCTGTCTGTCTTCCCCCCCTCTCTCTCTCACACTCTGTGACTGTCTCTGTCTCTGGGTATGTCTCTCTCAGTCCCTATCCGTCTCTGTCTCTGTCTGTCTGTCTGTCTGTCTGTCTTCCCCCCCCCCCTCTCTCTCTCACACTCTGTGACTGTCTCTGTCTCTGGGTATGTCTCTCTCAGTCCCTATCCGTCTCTGTCTGTCTGTCTGTCTGTCTGTCTTCCTCCCCCCCCCCCCTCTCTCTCTCACACTCTGTGACTGTCTCTGTCTCTGGGTTTGTCTCTCTCAGTCCCTATCCGTCTCTGTCTCCGTCTGTCTGTCTGTCTGTCTGTCTGTCTGTCTTCCTCCCCCCCCCCCTCTCTCTCTCACTCCGTGACTGTCTCTGTCTCTGGGTTTGTCTCTCTCAGTCCCTATCCGTCTCTGTCTCTGTCTGTCTTCTCTCCCCCCCCCCTCTCTCTCTCTCACACACTCTGTGACTGTCTCTGTCTCTGGGTTTGTCTCTCTCAGTTCCTATCCGTCTCTGTCTCTGTCTGTCTGTCTTCCTCCCCCCCCCCCTCTCTCTCTCTCTGTGACTGTCTCTGTCTCTGGGTTTGTCTCTCTCAGTTCCTATCCGTCTCTGTCTCTGTCTGTCTGTCTGTCTTCCTTCCCTCTCTCTCACACTCTGTGACTGTCTCTGTCTCTGGGTTTGTCTCTCTCAGTCCCTATCCGTCTCTGTCTCTGTCTGTCTGTCTGTCTGTCTGTCTTCCCCCCCCCCCTCTCTCTCTCTCTCTCACTCTGTGACTGTCTCTGTCTCTGGGTTTGTCTCTCTCAGTCCCTATCCGTCTCTGTCTCTGTCTGTCTGTCTGTCTGTCTGTCTTCCTTCCCTCTCTCTCTCACACTCTGTGACTGTCTCTGTCTCTGGGTTTGTCTCTCTCAGTCCCTATCCGTCTCTGTCTCTGTCTGTCTGTCTGTTTGTCTGTTTCCCTTCTCTTGCTCTCTTCATATGTCTGATGGTGACTGAACGTTATTGAAGTGTTTAACTTTTTCATTGTATTTTTGTTAAGTTGTCTCTGTGTGTGCGTTCATGCGTGCGCGCGCGCGCACTGTGAGTATGTGAAATGTTGGGACATGTGGAAACATTTGTGGTTGTTTTTGTGTAGTCCGTTTAACCTGCATAAACTGGCACAGTGAGTGATGAGTGGTCATTTCATACCTGGTCAGTCATCTGACCAGAGCCTGCTCTCTCTCTCTCTCTTGCTGTGTCGCGAGCAGTGTGTTGTGTCGTGTGTGTCCCCACAACGGCTGACACCTCGTTACGTATCGCTGCACTGTCTTCTTCTCATTATGTCTTCTTCTTTGTCTTCTCTTAGTTCTTCTTCTCAGTCTTCTCTTCTTAGTTTTCTCTTTTTATGTTCTTATAACTATTGTAAATAAAACAATAGAAAAACCCATTTGTGACTGGCCTCTATATGTTCCTGGCCTGTGCGTGGGAATTCTTCTTTTCTATCCTTTAATACATTCAATCATCATATTTAGTTAAGTCTTTTGTGCCGTACCCTTCAATAACCACTCATCACTCACTGTGCCAATTTATGCAAGTTAAGCGGACCGCAAAGGCCGTCACGTGCGCTGCAAACAGATTGACTCTAATGAAGCCAAATCCGATGAGAACTGTGTTTGTTTCAAGGTGTTCAGTGACAGATTTCTAAACGATTCCTGAACCGATTTACATCGGATAAGTTGCAAAAGAAAGAGTTCAACACCTACTTTATAATGAGTATAAAATGAAGTGTTGGTTATTTAAGATAAATTTATAATTTTAATTTAAGTCACCTGAACAGGGTCAGTTTTAACGAGCTCGTTGCTGAAAATTACAAACTGCGTTAAATCAGTTTAACGTAGGCAAACATAAATGGAATAGACTTAAAGATGGAATTGCGACGATTCTGCCAGTTTATAATACTTGTAGTTTACTGATCTGACAAAAGAGTTATTAATAAATTACGGTGGAACAGAAACACAAGTTTTCGCTCAGCCAATGACATACCGCGATGCGACACTGGTCGAGCCTTGAGCAGGCTGTCTGGCGAGAACAAAGTGATGTAAGCGGAGTGACGTCACACAATCCTGGGCGCGGGTAAGGAAGGAAAACTGTCGTCTGCTAATACAGCTTGTGCGTGAGGCAAGCTAATACAGCTTGTGCGTGAATAGTGTTGGAGCAAGCATAGCACTTGGTCACATAAAGAAGACAAAGAAGACGAGGTACATTTTGTTTTTCGTTGTCCAGCTCTTTGTAGAATTTGAGAAAAATATATACCACCTAAGTACTATCAACAGCCATGTTTATTCAAATTGAGTTTATTATTGTCATGTACGAGACATGCTGATATATGGAATCTGGCACTGTTTTTACACCAGGCATTTAAATTTCGGGATATCGTAATATCTTAAGATGCTGTACTTTATTCAGCGTTTTTTTAAATTTTTGTATTATTATGGGTTTGGGGGAAAA
>NC_134876.1:23422934-23493651 GCF_041734735.1 Babylonia areolata | reverse complement strand
CCTGATCCACCATCCATTGCCAAATGTCCAAAATGTTAATATGGACATCAACAACTTGCTGAGGTGGATATCAGAATGCCATGGAAAAATGTCAGAGCGTTATTTTGTAAAAAGTGCAGGTCCGTGACCGATTCGCCTATCATTCCCGTTTTGCCTACAGGTTTTGATCGTGCCTCAATGGTCTCTTGAAAGTTTGGGTCCCGTTTTGCCTACCCGCCTGACCTGTTTCGCCTATTTCGGTCCCCACCCCTCTCTCCATCACACACACACACACACACACACACACACACACACACACACACACACACACACACACTGACAACGAAGGGAGGAGAAGGGTTAGGGTTAATATCAGGGTCAGAGTAAAGATTAGGGTTAATGTTAAAGTCACCAATATTGTCAACTCATCCCTTCTCACTTGAACGTTTCCATCCACTTTCAAAACTGCAATCGTCCGGCCTCTTCTGAAGAAACCCAACTTTGAAAAACTATCGACCAGTTTTTTTTTAACCTTCCGTTCATAGCCAAACTCCTTGAAAAAGCTGTCCTGAAGCAGCTCAACAACCCACCTTTGTTTCAACAATCTCATCCACCCCTTTCAGTCTGCCTATCGTGCTAACCACAGCTCCGAAACCACTCTCTTCCACATCCTGAATAATCTACTGCTAGCGTCAAACTCAGGACAAATTTCCCTTCTCACTTTTCTTGATTTGTCAGCCACCTCTGACGCGATAGACCATTCAATCCATATTTCCCGTCTTCATTGACTCACATGTGTAAACAAAGTGAGTCTATGTTTTAACCCGGTGTTCGGTTGTCTCTGTGTGTGTGTGTCTGTGTGTCTGTGGTAAACTTTAACATTGTCATTTTCTCTGCAAATACTTTGTCGGTTGACGCCAAATTAGGCATAGAAATAGGAAAAAATTCAGTTCTTACCAGTCATCTTGTTTAAAACAATATTGCACCTATGGAATGGGCATACAAAAAAATGAAGCCTAATTATATGCAAACTGCATTTACTGTTATATTTATATTTTTTGTATTCTCCAAACTTGGCACTTTGATCTGATATTCTGACCCAACAACAAGAGCAGTCATTTTTATCATTTTTTTGTTCAAACAGGAACTTCTTTTGCTAAGCATGGAAGTTTTATTTATTTTGCAAACGTTTTGGTGCAGAGGGCGGAAAAAAGGGAAATTACTCTGTAATTAATGCTAGGGGACTTAATCTGCTTTAACCTGATCTTTCTCATCTTAAACATTACATTTTGAAATTATACTCAATACATAAAAAGCTTGGATTTTTTTTTTTTTTTTTTTTAAGTGTATCACAAGTGAGTCTTGAAGGCCTTGCCTCTCTTGATTTATATTCGGTATCAACGGCACTGTTCTCAGCTGGTTCAAATCTTATCTCACTGATCGATTCCAAATTGTCATTGTTAATAATTTCCAGTCCGAACCCGTTAAAATCGAACATAGAATCCCAGGATCTGTTTTTGGTCCAATGCTTTTCACACTGTACACTGCTCCTCTCGCTGAAATTATCAACCGCCATAGTGTCAGTCATCATTCTTATGCTGATGACACTCTACTCCAGAAGAGTGATACCCCTGAAAAATTGTTGTCGCTCTTGCAAGAAACATCCGACTGCTTCCTGGACTTTCAAAACTGGATGACTGTAGACAAGGTACAATTGAACGCAGAAAAAACAGAAGCAATGATCATAGGAACTAAACAAAAACTCTCTTCCATCACAACTGACACAATCAAACTTGGCAGTACATCCATCCCTCTTTCCAGTTCAGTCAGGAACCTCGGCGTTGTCCTTGGCAACACACTGTCCGTGCAAAAATTTATCAGTCAGACATGTCAATCCTGCTACTGTCAATTGCGGTGCATCAGTTCCATCAGGAAATATCTGTCCACTGACGCAACATCTAGACTTGTGGTTTCTCTCATTCTCTCTCCGCCCTGACTACTGAAACTCTCTATTGTCTGGTTTGCCTGCTTCATCCATCCAGTCCCTTCAGCGCATACAAAATTCTGCTGCCCGACTCGTCCTCAGAAAGAAAAGATCTGAGCACATCACTCCTCTTTTGCAACATCTCCATTGGCTCCCTGTCTCACACAGAGTAAAGTACAAGATCAGCACTCTATGTTATAAATGTATTCACAAATCTGCCCCATCCTATCTCTGTGGCTGCCCTCACCTCTACATTCCATCTCGCTCTCTACGATCTACTTCGGATCCACTATGTTTACGCATACCCAGATTCAAACACTCCACTGTTGGCCGCCGTTCTTTCTGTCTCGGGACCTTGCAATTGGAATGAACTTCTTTCGCTTCGTCAGGTCTCCACACTCAGCTCTTTCAATTCTGGCCTTAAAACCACCTCTTCCCAAGATAGCCTCCCTTCCCTGCCTCTTCCTGGTCTTCAGTTTTTCCAGTTTTAGAGTTATGCATGCGTGTGAATGACTGGTGTGAAAGCGCTTTGATTTGTCTCTGCACAAGATTCAGCGTTATAATTATAGATATCATTATCATCGGTATATATATTAGGGAAAAGGAGTAGAAAGGAAGGGTGAGAACGGGGGAAGGGGAAGGAGGAAGATATGATGATGACGATGTTGATACGGATACTTAGATAGCGCCTATCCTCGGTCGGAGACCAAGCTCTAAGCGCTTTTCAAACTCGGAGTCATTTGCACAACAGGCTGCCTACCTCGGTAGAAGCGGCTGACGGCTGCCATTGGGCGCTCATCAATCGTTTCCTGTGTCATTTAATCAGGTTCAGTCACGCACACATACACACTCAGACAGACATGTAACATTTTACGTGTTTGACCGTTTCTTTTTTATTTACCCCATCATGTAGGCAGCCATTCTTCGTTTTCGGGGGTGTGCATGCTGGGTATGTCCTTGTGTCCATAACCCACCGATCGCTTGCATGGATTACAGGATCTTTTACATGCGCATTTGATCTTCTGCTTGCGTAGCATACACACAAAAGGTGGTTCAGGCACTAAGCAGGTCTGCACATATTATCATGTTGACCTGGGAGATCGGAAAAATCTCTACCCTTTACCCACCAGGCGCCGACACCGAGATTCGAACCCGGGACCCTCAGATTAGTAGGGGGCATTAAGTCCGAAAAACAGGTGAAAGCTGCACTTCATGATAAAAACATTCTGTTTGGTTTTTCTTATTCCTTATTCATTTGTGGTTCATTTAAGCAAGGGATCCACCTTATCACTGCACCGGAAGTGGGTGTGGTCAGCGTCTAAAGTAGGTCACTGAGTTCAAAACAAATGACACTTATTTTCTCGGTTATTTCGTTTTCTTACCCAATTTCACACGTGGAAATGTCCAGAATGTGGCCTCCGAATGTTAATTATGCTGTTATGTACTTGCTATGTTATGTAAATGTCTTCAGGAGTGTTTCGTGAAAGATAAAGATAAATAAAATAGAAAATAGGTCACAGTGTCAGTGATGCTAACTGGTCGTTGTTTAATCTCAATGTGCACTGTTATGTTGCTCATACATTTTAAAGAACATGTACATATTTTTCATCTTTCTCTCGGCTACTTGTCCCCTAAACAAAATATTTAAAAAAAAAACAAAAAAACAACAACAAACAAAATAAACAAAATAAAATAAATAAATAAAAAATAAAAAAAGAAGGGGGAGGGGAAAAAAGATGTGTCTAGATCTTTGGGTGCCGTTTATGATAGCAACTAAGCCTCTTTTTGAATTTCTTCTGCCATGAGTTGATATTTTGCAAAGTACTTCAGTCTCTTAAGATATGACATTGATGATACTGATATAGCAGCTCAACAATCACCTTTGTTTCAACAATCTCATCCACCCATTTCAGTCTGGGTGCTGACCACAGCACCGAAACCACTCTCCTCCACATCCTGAATAACCTACTGCTAGCGTCCGACTCAGGACAGATCTCCCTTCTCACTCTTCTCGACTTGTCAGCCGCCTTTGACACGATAGACCATTCAATCCTTCTTTCCCGTCTTCATTTTACATTTGGTATCAACGGCACTGTTCTAAACTGGTTCAAATCTTATCTCACTGATCGATTCCAGTCTGTCATTGTTGATAATTTCCAGTCTGAACCCGTTAAAATTGAACATGGAGTCCCACAGGGATCTGTTTTAGGCCCAGTGCTCTTCACACTGTACACTGCTCCTCTCGCTGAAATTATCAACCGCCATAATGTCAATCATCATTCTTATGCTGATGACACTCAACTCCAGAAAGTGATACACCTGAAAAACTGTTGTCGCTCTTGCAAGAAACATCTAACTGCTTCCTGGATATTCAAAATTGGATGACTCTAAATAAGTTACAATTGAACGCGGACAAAACTGAAGCAATGATCATAGGAACTAAACAAAAACTCTTCCATTACAACTAATACAATCAAACTTGGCAGTACATCCATCCCTCTGTCCAGTTCAGTCAGGAACCTCGGCGTTGTCCTTGACAACACACTGTCCATGCAAACATTTATCAATCAGACATGCCAATCCTGCTGCGGAAATATCTGTCCATTGACGCAACATCTAGACTTGTCGTTTCTCTCATTCTCTCTCGCCTTGACTACTGTAACTCTCTATTGTCTGGTTTGCCTGCTTCATCCATTCAGTCCCTTCAGCGCATACAAAATTCTGCTGCCCGACTCGTCCTCAGAAAGAAAAGATCTGAGCACATCACTCCTCTTTTGCAACATCACCACTGGCTCCCTGTCTCACACCGAATAAAGTACAAGATCAGCACTCTATGCTACAAATGTATTCACAAATCAGCCCCTTCCTATCTCTGTGGCTGCCTTCACCTCTACACTCCATCTCGCTCACTACGATCAGCTTCGGATCCACTCCACTTACGCATACCCAGATTCAAACTCTCGACTGTTGGCCGCCGTTCTTTCTCTGTCTCTGGACCTTGCAATTGGAATGAACTTCTTCTTTCGCTTCGTCAAGTCTCCACACTCAGCTCTTTCAAGTCTGGCCTTAAAACCCACCTCTTCCCAAAATAGCCTCCCTTCCCTGCCTCTTCCTTGTCTTTAGTTTCTCCAGTTTTAGAGTTATGCGTGTGTGAGAATGACTGGTGCGAAAGCGCTTAGATTTGTCTCTGCACAAGATTCAGCGCTATATAAGTACCATTATTATTATTATTATTATTATTATTATTATTATTATTATTATTATTATTTATATACTTGTAATGAAAGAAAATCAATCGTAAATCTGTGAATGTAAGTATAATCCAGGTCGACCAGCTCTGCCAATTTCCAGAGGCACCACACGCTTGTCTGAAACATTTTTGCTTGGATACGTTTTTAATTCATATCAAGCATTCACCAAAAACTGCAAACATATACGCTCAATTCGCTTGTTTTGCCTTTCTTTCAGCACTGACAGACAATATCGTACTTACTAGATTCAGTGTGGAGAAGAATGATTGTAGAATAGTAAAATCCTTCTCATTCTCATAAGGGTAAAGAGTGCTTCCAAGGAAGGGTGGTGGGTCTTGTCGCTGATGCCTGACTGCCTTCTGTCCTGCAGTCCTTTACAGCAGTCCGATGTGGGAGGATAAGGAGAAATTTTAATATATCGTTCACTGGTGACTGTAATTTCACATTTCACTTTTTTTCTTGCCCAGGGCATACACAGGTTGGTCCAATGACTCCATGCTGCCCTGGATGCTCCACCGCAGGTTGCACGACGCCCATTACATGTTTTGTCATTGCGATTCAGTGCACATTTTCTGATAGCATGGCCAATGTTGCTAGTATGTCTGTCCAGATACTCATGACGTGCAGCATGGAAGTCTGACCAGGAAAGTGTACCAGTGGCGATCTCACGTTCATCTTCAATGACACCTTTGCAGTGACTTATTTGATTTTTGCCTCTTGACTCCTTCTGAACCATAGGGATGCAACAGTACTCCAGCGGACTCGGTTTTTGGCTGCTCTCTTCAGCCGGGCTTATGTCCATCCGGCTGTGCCTTCATCTGATCCTCCAAGCTTCTTTTCCAGGTCTGCTTTGGTCAACCCGCTCGCCTCCTGTCTTGTGGTGTCGTCTGGAGGCTTTCGAAGGGTATTGCTATCCAGCCCCATTTCCTCTTCCTGATCTCCTCACTAAGGGGCACCTGGTTGGTTCTTCTCCAGAGGCAGGCATTTGATACTGTCTCTGGTCATCTGATCATTTGAAATACGGTGCAGACATCTATTGATGAAGGCCAGTCGTTTGCTTGTGTTCGTCTTGGTTGTTCGCCATGTTTCAGAGCCACACGAGAGGACTCCTTAACGTTGATGTTGAAGATCCTCAGTTTGGTGTGAGTGGAAAGAGATATAGAGTTCCAAATTGGCCGCAGGGTGTTGAAGGCATGCCTCGCTTTGTTGATGCGGTTCTTGATGTCTTCATCCGCCCCTCCGTCCTTGCTGAGTACGCTGACACCTTTGCAGTACACCAACCATTCACTTTCAGTGTTGCGCGTCTTGCTTTCAAGGCTGGTTTTGCACTGACGATACATGGTGGTATTTAGACATCTTTGGAGGTCAGAGCAACTGGATGCACTTTTGTGTAGGTGACAGAGAGGGGGGTGGGGGGCATTATTTCCATTCTGGCTGACACTGATTGCTGAACTAGGGGTGTGAAGTGCATAATTGCATCTGCGTCTTCATGCTTATTCTGCATCAAATATCCCATGGAAGGTGTCTCCTGCTGTTGTTAGTCTTGAGATGTGGTCAATTTTGTCGACCGCTCCAACTATGTAAATGTTTGTCATCATTCTTGGCGGAAGAACTACACCGTCTGTTTCAAATTTTTGCTATACACTGTTTGCAATATCTGTTGAAATAGACACCACACGCTTGTATGAGATTCCAAAGCCAAGGCTATGAAGGATTTCAACCAGCCCTTTCTTTCTTGTCTGACAATGAACTTTAAGGCCAGTAGATTAGGAATGATGTCTGTGTCCTGTTGCGCTGCATATGTGATGTTGCTTTTAATTATTTTTTGCATTTATATGCAATTATCTGTGATATACTGACAACAGTTTGAATCTGGTGTGGAGTGGTTAATTCTTCAATGGAATCTGGCCCACTGGTTATCATGCTGATGGGCGCCTTTAAGGTGAAATGTATACAATTTTCTTGACATTCTGTGGATGAATTTGCCATTGAATGAACTATCTGGCTACAACAGATCACTTCTAATCAGTTTAGCGGTTTTTGCAAGATGTGAGGCTTCTGAATCATAACTGCGTGTTTCTTGATGGTGTCACCGAGGTTTTTGTCAAACATTAGGACACTTCTCTGCTTTGTAAAGTGGCAATGGGGTCTGGAAGAGCTGTGCGAAGTTTATGTTTGATACGTGATGAATGCACTTCAGTTTGCTCGATTCCTGATTGTGCGAGTCCATACGTGTATATTCTACACAACTGAGACATATCATCGTTCATGTCTTTATTTTTCTCTCGTGAGTTTGCATTTGACAGATTGTCAGCACGTCTATAGAGTTAAATGAGCATGTGTATGGTACACATCTATTGTTACCATGTCCCCTGAAGCAAATTTAACTAAAAGACTTCTATCCTGAAGCTCTTCTGCACAGTTTCTCATCTTGTAATCAAGTCCTAAGTCCAGCTCCTTGCAGTATACCCTGATCACTGTTTAAAAAAATGCATTAATTTATTCGCATGAATACCAAACAGGTTTCTTGTTTTCACAGGACTAGCACTGGATTTGAAATTCTTATGTTTATATATATATGCTCCCAGTCTCCTTTTAGAGGTTGTCCCTGCTTTCCTCTGTTCTACATCTCTTCTGCCACTTAGAAAAATGTAGAAACGTTGCTTCATATCCATCTCCTTCATCAAACAAAGACAGGTCAACAGAATTGGGCAATGTCCTAATCTTTTAAAATCAGCAAAAGTTTCTTGTGATGCTGTTTGACATCACGCACAAAGATTCCATTTGATTTCCACCACGTCTTCAGTCATCGACTTGGACTGTGGCGGATCACAGCAACCACATACTTGTCTGCATTGACATGACATAACTCTCTCTGAGAACAAAGCAAGACAGTTGTGGCGAGCTCATTTCTTTAAGTTTCAATTTCACATTGCTCAGAACCCTGTAGACTGTGAAGGCCTCTTCAGGGCTATGTGCTCTAATCATACGAAAAAATCAATTTAACCATACTTCCTTACAGAATATGCAATCTGCAGGGTTGTCAATAGCTACCATTAAGTCCGTACATTAATTACCTTATTTTGTCTTGTACAAACAAAACAATCTCTTTTTAATTTTCTTCTCTCTCTCTCTCTCTCTCTCTCTCTCTCTGTGTGTGTGTGTGTGTGTGTGTGTGTGTGTGTGTGTGTGTGTGTGTGTGATTCTTTCTTTCGTTATTTATTCATTTATCTATTTATTAATTTATTTATTCACTCATTTTGTAAACTGTACAGTTACAGTTATGTAATGCTTTCATCTAAAAATTAAACGCAATAGCAATACCCTATTGTTGATTACCACACTTCAATAGCAGATTTTTTTTAAATGATTTTTTTTAAAGAAAGAAAGAAAAAGGCATAACACTTTCGTTTTAAAAATCTAACTTTTGTCGCTAAGGATTGCCGTACTTCAGTTTCTGGTCTGCCATGGGCGATGAGAACAACCAAACCAGCGCAGTGCGCGCTAAGCGCCAGTCTCTGAAATAGGGAAGGTGCTGACAGCTGCGGGTCAGGCCGGGGTCACGCCACATCCTGCCTTGCTAAATACTATGGTGTCCCATTCGCGTGTGAGTGGTATAAATGGTCTTCGTAATTAATTTTAATTAATTTTTACGCTTGCCACAAGCCACTGGAAAAGTGGATCCCTCGCTTAATGGGTTCATTAGGACTTATTGTACATGTATGTTAATTATTATGTTTTTTATCACAAAGTGCAGGATTTATATTTAATGCCCCCTACTAATGTACATGTGTGTGGTTCGTCCGTTGGGATCGACGAGGACCATCTAGTCATCCTGGGGGTGTGTGGGTTGGGCTCTGTGGGTGCGCAGATGACTGGTCAGGCCAATCCGCGCCCGGAAAGTTCTGACGCAGTGTGGACAGGGATGGTGGCAGCTGTCAGGGACTTGCTGGCACTGCTTTTCCTGGCCTGTCTGCGTTGCTCTGCTGCAGCGATTCTGTTAGCCTTACAGGATTTGGCGCCTTTGTGGACAGCTGAACGTCACTTTGGTCTGTCCATTGCATTTAGCTCCCACGTGTCGTGGCTGATGTTGAAGGCCTTCAGAGAAGCTTTCAGAGTGTCTTTGAAGCGCTTCTTTTGGCCTACATGGGAGCGCTTGCCATGTTGGAGTTCGCCAAACAGCAGTTTCTTGGGGTGCCGGCGGTCTGGCATGTGAACTACATGGCCTGCATCAAGATGATGTAGATGCTGGGCAAGTTTGCACAAATGAGCACCTCTGTGTCAGGGATCTTCTCTTGTCACTTCATGCCAAGAAGTTTTCTGAGGCTGGTGGTGTGGAAGTGGTTCAGCTTTTTGGCGTGGCGTTTGTAGACCATCCATGATTCACATCCATAGAACAGTGTGGTGAGAACTATGGCCTTGTATACTTTGAGCTTCGTCTCCATGTGAACTTGTTCACCGCGTTCAGTCGTTGCCCGTTGATGAAGATGTTTGGTTCAGCGTAAGGCTTTCCTGGAGCTGGCTGGTGCATCACCTCAGTCTTCTTTGTGCTGATTGTTCTGGCCAAAGTTGTCACAGGCAGCAGAGAACTTGTCGACACTGTGTTGCATGTCAGCTTCGGAGGAAGCGTTGAGAGTGCAGTCATCAGCAAACAGGAAGTCGTTCACGGTGCCTGTCCTCACCTTGGTTTTTGCTTGAAGCCTCCTGAGGTTGAAGTGTGAGCCATCTGTGCGGTACCTGATGCCAATGCCTACGTCAGCGTCTCTGAAGGCATCTGTCAGCATGGCTGAAAACATGAGACTGAACAGGGTGGGGCCAAGATCACACCCTTGCTTGACTCCGTTGGAGACAGGGAATGGTTCTGAAGTCTCTCCGTTGTCTTGGACTTGGGCCAGCATCCCATCGTGTAGTTGCCGTATGATGGTGATGAACTTTCTGGGACACCCGTGCTTCGCCACGATTCTCCAAAGGCCATCTCTGCTAACAGTATCGAAGGCCTTGGTCAGATCGACATAGGTGGTGTAAAGGTCAGCATTCTGTTCCTGACACTTCTCCTGGAGCTGCCTGGCAGCAAACACCATGTCGATAGTCCCGCGTTCTTTCCTGAAGCCACACTGGCTCTCTGGTAGGAGACACTGCTCAAGGTGTGCTATGAGACGGTTGAGTAGCACTTTGGCCAGAGTCTTGCCTGCGACGGACAGCAGGGATATTCCACGATGGTTGTCACAGGCCTGACGATTTCATTTGCATTTGTACAGGTGTATGATGGAAGCGTCTTTGAAGTTCTGTGGAACTGCCTCATGCTGCCAGATGAGCTGGAACAGCTGATGAAGCTTCTCAGTCAGTGCCATACCACCTTCTTTGTAGACCTCAGCTGGGATGGGGTCTGAGCCAGGGGCTTTGCCATTGGATAGCAGACGGATAGCTTTCTGAATCTCTTCAAAGATGGAATGGCATTCAACAACTCACTGACTGGCATCTGGGGGAGTCGGTCAATGGCTTCATCATTGATGGTGGAAGGGCGGTTCAGTACGCTGTCAAAGTGTTCAGCCCATCTCTCAAGGATCACGTCCTTGTCAGTGATTAGGGTAGAACCATCAGCACTGAGGAGTGGAGCAGATCCGGAGGTGGTGGTACCGCAGACTTCTTTCAGGCCGTTATAGAAGTTCTTCATGTTGTTCCTGTCTGCAAAGCCCTGGATCTCATCAGCTTTGTTGCTCAACCAGGAATCCTGCATCTGCTGCAGCTTCAGCTGGATGGTGCTGCGTGCGCTCTTCAGTATGTCTTTCTTTGACTGTGACTTGGGATCTTCAATGTGGGCTCTGTAGGCTTGGCGTTTGTTCTCCAGCAGTTGCTTGATCTCAATGCAGTTCTCATCAAACCAGTCTTTGTGCTTCCTGGCAGAAGGCCCCAGGCACTCCATGGCAGTGTTGTACACTGTCTCATGCAGTGCGCCCCATGCTGCCTCCACATTCTGGTTGTCCAGCACGGTGGACTCAAGGCGTTCCTCCAGGGTGTCAGTAAAGCTCTGCTTGATGTTGCCTAGCTCGAGCTTGTTGACATTCAGGCGTTTGGGTGCTTTCATGCCCTGAGGCCGTCTCTTGGGCTAGATGCAGAGGTTGAGTTTGGAGACGATAAGGCTGTGGTCTGTCCAGCACTCGGCACCGCACATGGCCCTCGTGACTCGTACGTCCTGCTTGTCCCTCTTCCTGACGATGACAAAGTCGATGAGAGGCCAATGCCCAGAGCGATGATGCATCCATGACATCCTGTTACGGGTAGGGAGGCAGAAGACGGTGTTTGTGATAAGGTCGTGCTCGGCACATGTCTGGAGAAGTAGTAGACCATTGCTGTTACAGTTGTCAACCCCATGCTTCCCAATCACGCCTTCCCAGGAGGTGCTGTCACAGCCAACTCTCGCGTTAAAGTCACCAAGAATGATGAGCTTGTCTGCGTTTGGAACAGTGGTGATGACAGCGTTCAGGTCCTCATAGAACTTGTCCTTGATCTCATCCGGGTTGGTCATGGTGGGCGCGTAGGCGCTGACAATGGTGGTAAACTTCTTCCCGTTGCATAAGGGGAGTTTCATCGTCATCAGGCGATCGTTCACTCCTGTCAGAGGGACAGCCAGCTTGCCAACGAGGGTTGTTTTCACTGCAAAGCCAACTCCAGCCTCACGTCTCTCCTCAGGTCCGCGACCACTCCAAAAGAAGGTGTAGCCTGCGCCTCGCTCACAGAGTTCGCCTTCTTCTGCCAGTCTGGTCTCACTTAAGGCAGTGATGTCGAGTCGAACCTGGCTAGTTCACTCGCAATGAGTGCTGTGCGTCTCTGTGGTCTGAGTCGCCTCTGTCCAGAAGCGTACGCACGTTCCATGTGGCAATGGTCAATGGGGTGCTCCTTGTTTTCTTCTTTCTTTCCTTTGTGTGTCAACCGCTTGAGTAGGGCCCCCGTCAGCCGCGGTATGCTGACTAGGGTGGTGTGGAACAGGCAATGTTTAGGGCACCTTTTCTAGCCCCTTCCTCGTGCCATGGAGGTGAGCAGTGCTGTCCTGAAGAGGGCTGCTCAGTCGCTCAGGGCGCTGCTGATCTCCACCGCTGCTCCAGTCGGTGAAAAACGACCCTATGGCCTGAGCCGCCTGTGTGCAGGTCCGTGGCTACGACTGCAAGTATACCCACACCTGTTGCTTCGTCGCTCGCCTGTCGCCACAGGGCTTGGGGAAAATGATGGTATGGGATGAAGGATGACTGATGACTTGCGCGATGACTTTGTTTATAGTGAAGAGGAGTTGCGCACCGTCGACCTCACTCTCTTGTCCCCTCCCGAAACCTGGAGGGGGTCAGGTTGGTGTTCTCTTGACCCTCTCCCGGGAGGGTCACTACCTTGTCATGGTCGGGAGGCTTAGTGGCCAGTGATCGAGCGAGCTATGTCGGCGGGGGCATCAGTGCTTCTTGGGGTTTTGCTGCTCTGGTCCCAGGTCTTAATTGACAGCCTACATAGCCATCGTAGCTGTTCGGGCTGAATAAGTGGTGGTTTTTGTACTGATGCCCCTGATAGCGCTTCCCATGCCGAACAGGTCGTGAGTGAGGCCCAAACTAAACGTGACCCACTGTCCCTTTCGCTATTCTCTATTCTTCTTTTTACCGCCTCTTTTCTGTCCTCAGCTCCCCATCAAGCCTTCTTTTCCACATTCTTTTTTTCTCTGCGGCCTTCTTTAGGCGCCGCACGCTGAAATCCATCAAGAGGCTGAGGAGCGGAGCATTTTTAGTGCAGACAGAGTCCAAAAGGCAGACACAGTTCCTTCTCAAGGCGACCACTTTTGTGGATAGGGCGGTGAAGGTTTCCCCTCACAAAGGTCTCAACTGCTCAAAGGGGGTTATCAGATGCCCGGAGTTGAAAGGTGTGTCTGAGGCTGAAATCAAGAGCGAGCTGTCCTCTCAAGGAGTGACCAACGGGTACAGGGTGACGGTGAGGAAGGGGTTGGACAGAGTCCCGACCAACACTTTCTTCCTCACCTTCTGCTGCCCGGATGTCCCCAAGGACATTCGGGTCGGATACCTGATAGTTAGTGTAAGCCTGTATGTGCCGTCCCCTCTGAGATGTTTTAAATGCCAGAAATTTGGACACGTGAGAGACCGATGCAAGGAGGAAGAGGCGTGTGGCACCTGTTCGAAGGCACCAGGGCGATTGCGTCAGTCCAGCCAGGTGTGCGAACTGCGGAGGTGGCCACCCGTCCTCATCGAAAGACTGCCCCGCCTGGAAAAAAGAAAAACAAATCCAGAAGGTCAAGACAGAAAAGAAGATATCCTTCTTTGAGGCAAAGAAACAGGTGGAGGCCGAGTCGCCTAAGGCGTCGTACGTCGCGGTCCAGACGACGTCCACAGGGACGCAGACGGACGACTTACCCACCTCGTTGGAACCGTTGGCCTTGGGTGGAGGCGCCGTGTCCACCCCTTCCCATCCTGTGCGGCACTCCTCAGGGGCTGCTGGGCGGGAGCGGAAAACCTCGGGCAGAGGCACGTTGTCCGCCTCCCGCCCCACCCCACCCCCCGGCACCCCTCGCCCCGCCTCTCATCTGCCTGGCCCTCGGGCTGGTGGAGGTGGCCAGAAACCCCCCGTACCTCCAAAACTCAAGGAGGGGAGGGTTGCGGCCTCGGCGGGATCGGAAGGGGCCGAGGTGGTGGATATTCCGACTCGGTCGGAATCTGAAAAATTAATGTATAAAAATAAATACTCCATCCTGGCCGACCTTGAGCCACCGCAAGCAGAGGAGCAGGGGGTAGCGATGGAATAGGCTGCTGCTTTATTTTTTTAACCTTCTTAATGGCAGTGATCCACTGGAACATACGGGGGTTCTACGCCAATTTCCAGGAACTCCAGCTGCTTTGTCGTGCTTTGAAACCTTCAGTGCTGGCGCTGCAGGAGACTCTGCAAAGAGATGGCAAGGCTTTATCTCTCTCTGGTTTTAACTCCGTTTTTAAACCTGCTCAACCGAAGCAAGAGTGATTGACGGGAGGTGTCACTCTTTTTATTTGCAAGTCCCTTTTATACAGTACAGTTCTTTTAAGCACCCCTTTACAGGCGGTGGCAGTCAGAGTCACACTTGAGAAAACCATCACTGTCTGCTCTCTCTACCTTCCACCTTCCGTCCGTGTTCTGAGGCAGGACCTCATGAACCTGGTCGACCAGCTCCCACGTCCGTTGTTACTGTTGGGCGACTTCAATGGACACTCCCCGCTCTGGGGAAGTGAGATGACATCAGCCCGAGGTCTTCTCTTGGAAAACCTTCTTTCCGACATGGACTTGTGCTGTCTTAACGACAAGTCTCCCACTTACCTTCATCTGTCCTCTGGAAAGCTCTCGTGTTTAGATCTGTCGGTCTGCGATCCATTGTTGGTCCTGGACTACGAGTGGAAAGTGCACGACGATCTGCACGGGAGTGACCACTTTCCTGTCGTCCTCCGCCCCACAGATGGAGAAGGTGACTCTCTGCCTGACCGCCTGAACTATGACAAAGCAGACTGGAGTTTTTTTACCACGAAGATAAGAGCGGAGCTCCAGGAAGAAACAGTATTGAAAAGCAAGGACCCTGCTGACACTCTGACTCGGATCGTTTTAGATTGTGCCAAAGCAGCAGTCCCATCGTCTACCTCCAAGCCGCAGGTGCCAAGAACGCCCTGGTTCAACGCGGAATGTCGGGAAGCCCGTAAGTCTCGGAAGAGAGTGCAGCGACGCGTCTTTCGGAGACCGGAGACCGATAGCGTTCGAACCCATCAACAGCTGAGGGCGAAAGCCAGGTATGTTTTTAAAAAGAGCCAGAGAAAGTCATGGAGAGATTTTTGCTCTTCCTTAACCTCCAACACACCCAAGAAGAAAGTGTGGAGGGTTTTTAAAAAGAATTAAGGGCAAAAACGTATGCCCAACCTTTCATCATCTTAAACGTTCAGACGCTCTGGTCACATAAAAGAAAGCAGTTGCCAATTTGCTTGCCTCTACAATTGAACAGAACTCGAGATCTGCTAACAAATCTGCTCGGTTTCTTAAAACCAAAAACCTGTCAGAAAAAAACACCATGTAACTTCTTTTCCGACAACACAGAGAATTACAGCCTTCCTTTCACAATGAATGAACTTAAATCTGCCCTTCAGACCTGTACGGATTCCTGTCCAGGAATGGACGAGGTCCATTATAAACTCTTAAAGCATCTTCCCCAAACCTGTTTGGACACCCTGCTTAAAGTTTATAACCACATCTGGGTCACAGGTTTTTCTCCACCCTCCTGGCGGAAAGCCCTCATAATCCCGCTGCCGAAACCGGGGAAAAGACCCCTCGAACCCCTCCAACTACCGCCCAATAGCACTGACCAGCTGCATCTGCAAACTGATGGAGAAGATGGTCAACGGTAGACTGATGTGGAAACTAGAGACCAACGGCCTTCTGGCGAAAGAACAGTGCGGTTTCCGCAAGCATCGCTCTACCGTTGACCATCTGGTTCGTCTGGAAACCACTGTAAGAAATGTCTTTGTAAACAAACAACATGTGGTGGCCATATTTTTTGACTTGGGGAAAGCTTATGATACCACGTGGAAATTTGGTATTCTCTCGGACTTGCACAAGCTCGGCTTCCGAGGACACCTGCCTCAGTTCATCCATAATTTTTTACAAGACAGACAATTCCAGGTGAGAGTCAGCACCACCCTGTCCGACTTTCACGAGCAGGAGCTGGGTGTCCCGCAAGGGAGCATCCTGTCGCCGGCTCTTTTCAGCATCAAAATTAATGACATCGTTCAATCCGTTCAGAAGGGATCGGACAGCTCGCTGTTCGTGGACGATTTTGCCTTATATGCAACTGGCAGCACGTATGCCAGCATCCAGCAACGGCTTCAGCTCTGCGTCAACAAAATCCAGTGTTGGGCAGAGGAGAATGGCTTCACATTTTCGTCCTCCAAAACTGAATGCATCCATTTTCATAATTTTCGCCAGTTCTATCCGGACCCTGAAATCCGTCTGGGAAAATCCACCATCCCGGCAGTCAAGGAAGCCAGATTTTTAGGGGTCATCTTTGATCAGAAGTTGAACTTCCTCAGCCATATTAAACAGTTGAAAGTATCTTGCCAAAAAGCCCTGAACATCATCCGAGTTGTGGCACACACGAACTGGGGTGCTGATAAGAGAACTCTCTTGCACCTCTACAGAGCCCTGGTCCGGTCCAAACTGGATTATGGAAGTGTAGTATACGGCTCGGCCAGACCGTCCTACCTGAAACTGTTGGACCCTGTACACCACCAAGGGCTCCGTCTCAGCTTAGGTGCTTTCCGCACCACCCCTGTGCACAGCCTGTACGCAGAGGCGGGGGAACCGCCTCTTTCCAACCGCAGACTGAAGCTGACCCTGAATTATTATTTGAAATTGTTTTCTGAACCTACAAACCCTGCTTACGACGCTGTATTCAACAACCCTTTCGATAAGAAATTTACAGACAACCCAAACTGCATACCTCCTCTCGGACTCCGCATTCAGCCGCACTTAAAAAATGCCGATCTGGATGTCGGTGGCATCTCGGATTTCTCTAAGTTCCCTGACAGCCCTCCGTGGACCTTTACAACACCTGAGGTCCGATTCGATCTGGCCTCGTACCGTAAAGACACCACCAGTTCTCTGGCCTACAGAACCTGCTTTTCAGAACTGTGCCACAAATTCCCCACTTTTCAAAGCATCTTCACTGACGGTTCCAAGTCAGAGGACGGAGTCGCTGCATCTGCGTTCTGTCCCGCCTTTCCTGACCGGCCCTCAACGGAGCACATCCTGTCTGACAGCTCGGTGTACACTGCGGAACTGACCGCACTGGTTCTGGCGGTAAAAATGGTTCTCTCTTCGAAACAAAAGAGATTCATGATCTTCTCCGACTCCTTGTCAGCCCTGGAGGCGATCGCCTGCAGGAATATCACTCATCCCAAACTGCTGGAATTTTATGAAGATTTTACTCTCGCAACGAAGAAAGGATACGAGGTTGTGTTGGCCTGGGTTCCCGGACATGTTGGCATTCCTGGTGACGAAAGGGCGGACCTGCTGGCCAGGAACGCTGCAAAGAAAGAACTATCCAGATCCTTTGTACCATATACAGACATGAAGCGGAAGGTGAACACTTACGTTAAGGATCTTTGGCAAGAGGAGTGGAACACCCAGACGGACAACAAGCTCTTCCAGATCCGTCCGGACCTAAAAGAGACCCTCCCTTCGGGGGTGAAGAACAGAAAGGAGGAGTCTGTGCTGTGCAGACTGCGTACGGGGCACACTTTTTTTTACTCATTCTTACTTGTTGAAGGGAGAAGAGGCCCCTCGATGCATTCCCTGTGATGAGCCTCTCACCGTGAAACACGTGCTCCTTGACTGTTGGGATCTGCATGACGTTAGACGAAGACATTACACGGCGGTTTCTTTGAAGACTTTGTTTCGTGATGTCCCTCCGTGGGCGCTGATGGACTTCTTAAAAGAAGTGAACATTTTAAACCAGATTTGAAGGTTTTAAACTATGGAAGTTTTTTTTAAACTTTGGAGTGGAAAGTTTGAAGTGGTGACTCGTTTTAATTGGTTGTTGTTTTTTTTTTTATCCTTGTAGTAGTTATTAACGCGGCAATAGCCTTGAGATGGCCTTAGTGGTCGGCGAGGCTCTAAGCACCATAATTTCATTTCATTTTACTCTCTTGTCCGAGACCGTCTGTATCCAGTGGCAAGACGAGGTCAAGACGACTGGAGATGGAAACGGATGCAGTGGATAACCAGGATGTCCTATGTGCCTCATCCTGCCCTCAGCACTCCACAGTGCTCTGCTGCAACCGCCTTCCTCTCTGTTGAACCATGAAGGTTTCTTCTGCAGAGTCCGCTGGATCCAGTCTTCACATGCTTGGGTAGACAAGCCCTAACTCACTGAGGGTTTGAGACCCGTCGGTCTACCCTCACCTAGTTTAGCCAGCCTGTCAAAGCCGTTGCCCGGGGGTTGGGCGCTGCCGCATGCCAGCAGCTTCTAGGACCCATATGTGAGAACTGGGTGCCGGTGGGGACCAACAGGGGACGAACCACTCCCGGAAGAGCGTGACGAGCCCTCCCTCTAGAAGTACTACTCCTCCCGTGCACCCCCTAACCCCCTAACATGCACACACACACACACACACACACACACGCACACACACATGCATGCATGCATGCTCGCGAAAATAATCCATGTTTGCAAAAATATAATGCTCACAGACACGGACTATCACGTGCACCGTGTGGGGGAAACAATGAGGAGATTGTAAGGGCTATCTGACTTAACAAATTCACGTTCAACCACACCAAGAACAGACAACAATAACACGCACGTGCAGCGCACACAATCCTTACTATTGAAATCACCTTTATTCTAAACAAATTTTACACACATTCCACACTTTATGCATGTACCACATACTCACCTACCAATGCTCACTCACAATAATCACTTCACAAAACCAAGACACATGCCCAAGACGAATCCCACGTCAAGGGAACGAAACAAGCTCACCAAGTCCACCCTGTGTGACAGCTTGCGGCTTCTAAGGGCTTGCTCACATCACTGTCTCGTGGCTTTTTAAGGCCTACCCACACCACTCAGTCTTTGGGCCACACACCCACTGAGACATTTACTTTTCGACGAACAAATCGTTGTACGTTGCACAAACTTAAATCTCCCGCACTGTCATCACAGGTACAGCATCTAAAAAAAAAAAAAAAAAAAAAATCACAACAAAGGCATGGCCTAAAGGAATTTCCGACACAATAATCCCATGAATAGATCTTATGAAATCATAGTACACACGCCATCCATGTACTTCAAAAGACGAACCCTCCCCCCCCCCCCACACACACCCTCCCTCCCCCCAAAAAAAACACAAACAAAAAAACAACAACAACAAAACATAAATACCTAAAGATAATTATTCTGGTAGCATATCCAAACTCCATACGAGTGCTAATAAGTATTACAATGTTCCATTCTGTCCAAGCTCACTTAGAGTAATACAAATGTCCAAGCAACACATCGCCTAATAGTTCCAGACTGGATTCAGGGTCCGGTTCCTTGCCCTTGCTTAGACAAAGGTAAGCGTCTCTTTAAAAAAAAAAAAAAAAAAAAAAAAAAAAAGGGGGTTAGGCTAAACAGTGCGTCACATTGACGTCCGCCGAGTGAACACCACAGTCCACCTCGGGTCGTCGACCTTGCGTCCTCTCCAGACGGCCAGAGTAAACCAGCTGGAGTGAAAGTCGTCCTCTGCAACGTGACCAACTGACGAACCACAGCCAGTGGGACTGAAGCCACGCTCAGAGGGGGGAAACAGAGAGGGAGGGGGAGGGATCGTAGGGGGAGAGGGTTGGGGGGCGGGGGGGGGGAAGAAGAAGAAGCTGACCGAATCAGCTGACAATTCACGACCTTGACAGGTGGACAACGACTCTCGTCAACGGACGATCTTAGCACACTGTGTTCTTGCATTTTCAGAAAAGAAAAGACTCCGACTTTTTAAAAAAAAAATTATTTATTTTATATATCAAGATCCCTCTACAAGCTAACACAAAATTCTCGTGCAAATCGCAACTTGGTCGGTGCCCTGACACAGGCAAGAAGCGAAAGCTACACATCAAAATCAAACTTAATGCCACACATCAAAATCGACTTCCTAAAACATCGCTTCTTGACATCGACACAGGCACAGACACAGACACAGACACACACACACACACACACACACACACACACACACACACACACACACACAGATAGAACGCTCACGCAGGCACATAATGCAAACTCGCGAAAATATCATGCACACAGACACACAGACACAGACAGACAAACAGACACATTAACACACTCAAACGTATACGCACACAAAACACGCGCACACAAACACACACACACGCACACACACACACACACACACACACACACACATGTGCGCGCACACACGTACCTTCACAGCGCAAACACACGAGTGTGAATGCACCCACGGAAGCACGCTCACAGACATAAAGATATGCGCGCACGCACAAAAGCGCGCTTGCATACGAGGTGACACGCGAGCACACCTACTTGCACACAAGTGCATGCACGCACACAAACACATAATTACGGCGTACAGACGCGCGAGCACACACACGCACACGTGGAGACGCATGAGCACTACATGCATGCATGCACGATCACAAACGTGTGCGCACAAATGCTCGCGGCCAAACATGCACACACTCACACATATGTGTCTTCACAATCCTCGTGAAATGAAAATTCGTTTTCTTTCGTTCCGTTTCGTTTCTTCTTCTTCTTCTACGTTTTCTTCCTCTTCTTTTTCTCCTTCCTCTTCTTCGTCTACTTCTTCTTCTTCTTCTTCACCTTCTTCTTCGTCTACTACTTCTTCGTTTTCTTCTTCTTCTTCTTCTCAGTGAAGAGTCATTGGGGTGCCACACAGACCAGATCCCTCCATGAGCACAGTTCAACAGATTCCTGCAGGTCCGTTGGTTGAGTGTCAAAGTCTGTGTAACTTCAAATGGCTTTCCTGTCCATTCTGCAATGTTGTCAGTCCATCGTTTATTTGTTGTTGTTGCTCTTGTTGTTTTCTGTCTTTCTCTCCGTCTCCGTCCTCAACAGTTCCTTGGAGGAACCATGTGACCAATGCAGCATAGGTGACGTCCTCAACAGTTCCTTGGAGGGACCATGTGACCAATGCAGCATAGGTGACGTCCTCAACAGTTTCTTGGAGGAACCACGTGACCAATGCAACATAGGTGACACCCTGAAAAGCCTGCCCCTTTACTGGGTTCAAAATATGAAAAAGCCTTTTCCTCCATTTCCGCTTTCTGAATCTTCTTTTCTAGCGACAATATGGGACTGTCCATGGAAGAGGTGGAGGGAGGATCAGTGAAGTCACACAGAGGGCGGGACTTGTGCACGTGACCCCCTCCCCTCCCCTTCCCTCCCCTCCCCTCCCCAACCCTGGCAACGTTTGTCACCAGTTTCAGTTTGGTGTCAGAACGTTCGGGCAGATTCATGTACTGTAGTAGAAGATCGGTAGTTTAGGGGTGTTGAGGGAGGCTGGTTCTACACTAACATGCCAGTGTGGTTCAGGGGTGTTGAGGGAGGGGGTGGTTCTACACAAACATGTCAGTGTTGTTCAGGGGTGTTGAGGGAGGGGGTGATTCTACACAAACATGCCAGTGTTGTTCAGGGGTGTTGAGGGAGGGGGTGGTTCTACACAAACATGTCAGTTTTGTTCAGGGGTGTTGAGGGAGGGGGTGGTTTTACACAAACATGTCAGTGTTGTTCAGGGGTGTTGAGGGAGGGGGTGGTTCTCCACAAACATGTCAGTGTTGTTCAGGGGTGTTGAGGGATGGTGGTTCTCCACAAACATGTCAGTGTTGTTCAGGGGTGTTGAGGGGTGGTGGTGGTTCTACACAAACATGTCAGTATTGTTCAGGGGTGTTGAGGAAAAGTGGTTCTACACAAACATGTCAGTGTTGTTCAGAGGTGTTGAGGGGTGGTGGTGGTTCTACACAAACATGTCAGTGTTGTTCAGGGGTGTTGAGGGATGGTGGTTCTACACAAACATCTCAGTGTTGTCTAGGGGTGCAGAGGGAGGGTGGTTCTACACAAACATGTCAGTGTTGTTCAGGGGTGTTGGGGGAGGGGGTGGTTCTACACAAACATGTCAGTCTTGTTCAGGGGTGTTGAGGGAGGGGTGGTTTTACACAAACATGTCAATGTTGATCAGGGGTGTTGAGGGAGGGGGTGGTTCTACACAAACATTCCAGTGTTGTTCAGGGGTGTTGAGGGATGGTGGTTCTCCACAAACATGTCAGTGTTGTTCAGGGGTGTTGAGGGAGGGTGTGGTTCTACACAAACATGTCAGTGTTGTTCAGGGGTGTTGAGGGGTGGTGGTGGTTCTACACAAACATGTCAGTGTTGTTCAGGGGTGTTGAGGGAAGGTGGTTCTACACAAACATGTCAGTGTTGTTCAGGGGTGTTGAGGGAGGGGTGGTTTTACACAAACATGTCAGTGTTGTTCAGAGGTGTTGAGAGAGGGGGTGGTTCTACACAAACATGTCAGTGTTGTTCAGGGGTGTTGAGGGAGGGTGTGGTTCTACACAAACATGTCAGTATTGTTCAGGGGTGTTGAGGAAAGGTGGTTCTACACAAACATGTCAGTGCTGTTCAGGGGTGTTGAGGGGTGGTGGTGGTTCTACACAAACATGTCAGTGTTGTTCAGGGGTGTTGAGGGTGAGGGTGGTTCTACACAAACATGTCAGTGTTGTCCAGGGGTGTTGAGGGAAGGTGGTTCTACACAAACATGTCAGTGTTGTTCAGGGGTGTTGAGGGAGGGGTGGTTTTACACAAACATGTCAGTGTTGTTCAGCAGTGTTGAGAGAGGGGGTGGTTCTACACAAACATATCAGTGTTGTTCAGGGCTGTTGAGAGAGGGGGTAGTTCTCCACAAACATGTCAGTGTTGTTCAGGGGTGTTGAGGGAAGGTGGTTCTACACAAACATGTCAGTGTTGTTCAGGGGTGTTGAGGGAGGGGTGGTTTTACACAAACATGTCAGTGTTGTTCAGAGGTGTTGAGAGAGGGGGTGGTTCTACACAAACATGTCAGTGTTGTTCAGGGGTGTTGAGGGAGGGTGTGGTTCTACACAAACATGTCAGTATTGTTCAGGGGTGTTGAGGAAAGGTGGTTCTACACAAACATGTCAGTGTTGTTCAGGGGTGTTGAGGGGTGGTGGTGGTTCTACACAAACATGTCAGTGTTGTTCAGGGGTGTTGAGGGTGAGGGTGGTTCTACACAAACATGTCAGTGTTGTCCAGGGGTGTTGAGGGAAGGTGGTTCTACACAAACATGTCAGTGTTGTTCAGGGGTGTTGAGGGAGGGGTGGTTTTACACAAACATGTCAGTGTTGTTCAGCAGTGTTGAGAGAGGGGGTGGTTCTACACAAACATGTCAGTGTTGTTCAGGGCTGTTGAGAGAGGGGGTGGTTCTCCACAAACATGTCAGTGTTGTTCAGGGGTGTTGAGGGAAGGTGGTTCTACACAAACATGCCAGTGTTGTTCAGGGGTGTTGAGGGACGGGTGGTTCTACACAAACATGTCAGTCTTGTTCAGGGGTGTTGAGGGAGGGGGTGGTTTTACACAAACATGTCAGTGTTGATCAGGGGTGTTGAGGGAGGGGGTGGTTCTACACAAACATGTCAGTGTTGTTCAGGGGTGTTGAGGGATGGTGGTTCTACACAAACATGTCAGTGTTGTTCAGGGGTGTTGAGGAAGGGGGTGGTTCTACACAAACATGTCAGTGCTGTTCAGGGGTGTTGAGGGTGAGGGTGGTTCTACACAAACATGTCAGTGTTGTTCAGGGGTGTTGAGGGAGGGTAGTTATGCACAAACATCTCAGTGTTGTCTAGGGGTGCAGAGGGAGGGTGGTTATACGCAAACATGTCAGTGTTGTTCAGTGATAGGGGTGTTGAGGGATCGGGGTAGTGGTTCTAAACAAACATGTCAGTGTTGTTCAATGATAGAGACGCAGAAGGAAGGACGGTTTCACAGAAGCATGTCCATCTGTTTGATCACTGCCAGTGTGTTCATTGACCCAGAACAGACACGGAGGGCTGGCAGAAAGAAACCAGAGGCGGTGACGTTCACTTGCCTGCCTTTCACAGCTCTTCTCTTGTCTCCGTTCACCTGAGACGGACGCTTTCGGTGATATACAGCAGCGATGTGATCTTTAACTCACTCAGTACGGCCAGTCCTCTCTTCTCCTTTACACAGACCCCTCGGATGTCCAGTGGGTGTCTCAATGACCCAACCTTTAGCTTCCGTCGTCAGAATTGTGGTATTCTTTGTCAACATTCACCTCTTCAGTATAAGAGCCTTCCGCTTGCAATATTTTGATGGTGGTAATTGGGCTGAAACGCTGTTAACGTCGTCTCTTTCGCCGTTCGTATGGAGAGAGTTAACTAATGCAACAGAGGACTGACCAGTCGTTGTCAGTCTGAGGACGGCGACAGTTGGATCGCCTGTGTCTTCCATTTCATAGGGGACAGCATTCTATTTCTGTGGCATCATGTTCAGCTTCCCACCGTCAAATCAGCAGGCCATCAGCAGGTATGCTGGATTAAATCTTCACAAAATCTGCAATGATTCACTTCTGGAGATTTCAGTGTCTCCCTGGCTGAAAGTAAAGGAAGCTACGAGAGAGAGAGAGAGAGAGAGAGAGAGAGAGAGAGAGAGAGAGAGAGAGAGAGAGAGAGAGAGAGAGACAGACAGACAGACAGACAGACAGAGAGTCAGACAGACAACGTACGTACACAAGCACAATTTTAATCAATATACTGCACATCACGAATTCCGAGGAATGTCAAGAGTGTCAACGTGAGATTCCAGCCATTTTAGCAATGCCGCCTCATTGGACTTTCTCCGTTTTTCTGCCAATATGTTGAAAGTGTACAGGAAAGGATTGATAGCAGAGTTAAGAGGCAATATGAATATAGATAAAGCCACATTTACTTCTCCAGGAATGGGAGTATCGGCCAGTGCCATAAACCCACACAATCCAATAGGAAACCAGCACATAAAATCTGTTACGGCAACAGTGATCAAACGGCGAGCTATGATCAAGTCGCGTGACACTTTTGAATTATTGGTTTTCAAAGCATTGCTCTGTACTGACCAGTAGATGAAAGCTTGACCAGCAGAGATGAGTAAAAACAGAATGAAATTAAATACGATCATGACGCTGAAAGAATACATTTTTCCTTTGAAATACTGTCTTGTGACTGGCAAAGGAATGCAAATACCTGTCTGACTATAAAACTCCCAGTGTGATGTCACTGGAAGTAAAGGCAGCAAGACTAAAATCCACCCCGCCATCCACACCAGCAGACACGCCACTGCTGCTGATGCCCTCTTAAATCGTAAGGTGCTGAATGGAAAACAAAGCACAACAAAACGATCCAGTGTAATCAGGCATATGATCAGAGCTGATACCTCACTGGATAAGAAGGACAAAACTCCAGCCACTTTACAGGTCACACTGCCTGTCCATATGTCATCATAGTAGAGATATCTGCCACGGAACTGTTCATCTGCCGCTCCGATAATAGCCATGTAAACGCCCATGAGGAAGTCAGCCATGGTAAGGTTGGTGACAAACACACTGAATCCACTTGAAGATGACATGGTTCCAGCAAACAAACGTGCACAGAAGCAGAAGACATTGCCAGCAAGTGACAGACAGGTGATCAACCACAAAAATACTCGGTATGTCCATGTTTGTAATAAATCTTCACAGGAAGAAATTTCATTTTTTGGAGCGTGACATGATGAATCATGTAAATCAGTAAAATAATGGGGCAGTATGTCAGTACAGCAAATTTTATAATTGTCTGAAGATATGACACGGAGATGTGAAATATCTTTGAAAATGTTAGACGGAAATGATTTTAACGGACTACCTTCCATATACAGACCAGTTAACTTCGGCGTGTACTGAAATCCACTTTCGCTGATTGTGTGAATGGAAGTTGAAGTTAAATTCAGTTTTGATAATCTTGGAAATAATGACATAACTTCACTATTGAACACAGTCAATAAGGTGTAAGACAGGTCTATCTCTGTGAGTTCACCTAACTGGGCAGGGGATGAAAGGTCAGTGTGGATTGAGGTAAGAGGATTGTCAGACAGAGACAACAATTGTAGATTTTCTAATCCGAGGAACAAAGTCATGTTGACACGCTGAAGTTGGTTGCCAACAAGATTCAAAACCCTTAAGTTCAACATCTTTACACTGGGCAAGATGGACATAGAACAGTTGGCAAGAACAAGATGAATCAGATAGGTGTTGTTGCTCACATCTGATAGTGTCATAGCTGAACCTGTGGCGTCCAAGTAGCGCAGATGAACAAAGACTGCTGCAGAGAAAGACTGATGACACAGAAATGTGTGACCTTGACACAGGCAGCCCCCAGGACATGTCACTTCACAAAACGATTCATCGTCATGCATTGGACAGTGAGGCCAACCATCACACAAATGGTCGCTGTGCAAACAGGTTGTGGAAGATCTGCACCTGAAAAATCCTGGACACTTCATCTTTTCACATCCCTCTTCATCCTGGAGACCAGAACAGTCATACATTCCATTGCATCGTGTGTAGACAGGCAGACAGGCATGGATTTTCCCAGGACAACGATAGTGAGTGTTAGGACAAGAGTCATTGGAATCCATTGGTGTTGAGATGAATTTGGTTATGCCATCAAAATTGATAACAACAGGAGGTGGAACAGATTTAAGAGGGATGTTTTGGCTTCCATCACAATGTCTTTCGTCAGATTTATCATGACAGTGGAACATTTCATCACATACCCTGTCAAAATCTAGACACTGACCATTGGTGCATGTGAACTGTTGGACACAAGAAGAATGAACACAAAATGTTTCATCACTGTCATCGCGGCAGTCACTTATGAAGTTACATACCAGTGTGTACGAAAGAGTTGTGGCGTGGTCATCGCATTCATATATATTTATTGAACTGTAATGATTTGCTTTAGTTTTGATTTCTACCACTGAGAAATGGTCATGAACATACGATGTGTGACGTTGACCACACACATCATATTGAGTAGAGCCAGTCAAAAGAAATGAGTATGTTACTTGACCATCATCGCACTTTTGTATGGACATTTGTTCTGGAAGTAACGCACAGGTTTCATTGTCCATGAAAATTTCATTCAAATACGAGTTTTCGTCTGTTCTGTTGTTCTTTATTCCGCAAACTGCTTTGTACGAGATACTTCGAGATATTTGACACCAATCATTTCTGAATTCTGATAAGATAGAATCACGTATTATACACCCTCTCTTTCTATAGATGCAACGGACGATATCATAAGCATTATGATGATAGACAAATCTTTTTGCACGAACTGCACTATGTCTGTACATCAGAGGCAATGATTCATCATTAGAATATAAACCATACACAAATATAACACGATCATGTGGCCAGTGACTTGTTTGAGTGAAAAACGCTTCAAGCAAATTAAAAACACACATGGGCATCATCAGTGTGCCTCCAAAAGAATTACAGTACTCATCTGCTACTTCATTGATATCAGTTGCACTATTAATGCGCTCAAGACTACGCACTATTGTGTAACAACCATTACACATGGACACCCAACCCTGGCAGTGCGGACTGCTGAATGGACATTGTCCTGTTTCATCCCGCCCGTCTTCACACTCTGTCCTCAGGTTGCATTCCAGGTGATGTAGAAAACTGGAAACGTGATCTACTGAGCAGTTCCATAAACCACTGGGCAACTTTTTAAGTAATTTGTTAGCAGGGAAGAAAGAGAAATATAACAAAAATAAAGGCGGAACGCAAATGTCATCAGGACATCTTTCAAGATTAACCCCGACCTTTACAGCATCATACACATTCGCAAAATAAGGTTCTGGTCGATATGAGGGCACCCTATGACGTTTCGTTGTCTTATAAAGACTGTCAGGTTTTGAAAAATTTGAAAAATACACAAGAGTAAAACGCATGGGACTTTTCACTGTCGGTTTGAAAATGACCATGACTATATTGTTCGAAGGAACATGTACATGTGCCCACAAAGAACCATGACGCGGAATGGGGACAGTTCTGTTTAAGGTGATATAACCAGTCGATGGTGATGTCATCACAATCACCAAGGCTTTGGTTTCTGTGGAGCAATACGCCATTCATGAAAAAAACAAGACCAAATGTCAAAAAAGACAGCTAATGCATAATACTCGATCATCATATAGTTTAAGCAAGCTAGCAGCAAAATCATTTTTAGCCAAACCACACACAAAACAACCACAAGACAACCAAGCGACCAACCAAGAACTTGAAAGAATCTGACTCGGAGACATCCGTCTTCATCCGAAAACAGCCTGGCACGACCGAACACACAGGGAAAGCTGCAACTCACACACCCGTAGCCAGAAAGACTAAAGTGATCATGAATTCTAGACAAGCTCTATTCATATTCACTCAATACAGACAACACAGACATATAAGGAAATGTACAGAACAGCTGGACACCACTGTCACTACATCTCCCATCACACCTTCAAGCTCTCCTTCCACATCCTAACCATATTAATAATAATGATAATAATGGATACTTATATAGCACACTATCCAGAAATCTGCTCTAGGTGCTTTACAAAAACGCTTTTGATAACATAAAACATTATATCTATGTTACATACACACACCAAAATGTGACCACACACACACACACACGCGCACGCACGCACGTACGCGCACACACACACGCACGCACGCACACACACACACACACTGCATACATACATTTTAACATACATGTGTATCTAACAGCTACCCTAACAAATACGCACACATAGGCAGGCACAAACTTACATAAACACACGCACACACAATACACATTCATATACATGCATGTAGTTGTGGACCTGCCACAATTGAACTTATTGCTGAGGGAAAAGGTGAGTTTTGAGACGAGATTTAAAAGATGCGAGGGAATCAGAGTGACGGAGGTTATCAGGGAGCTTGTTCCACGTCTTTGGCGATTGAAAAGAAAACGATCTGTGTCCATAGGTCTTACTTCTGACGTGAGGTATCCTGAGAAGTCGAGTATCAGAGGAAGAACGGAGCTGGCGAGACGGGGTATAGATATGGATGAGTTCAGAAAGATACTTGGGGCCAGATCCGTTGACTGCAGAAAAGGTCAGAGTGGATAGCTTATAGTCTATTCGATCAGAAACAGGCAACCAGTGGAGAGACTGAAGGAGAGGAGAAACATGGTCAAATTTAGAAGCTCTGCAAAGATCCAGCTACACCTACCACTGCTTATTTCCCTAAAAACTAAAAGATTGATATATCTTCTCGTCTTGCCTCCCTGCGCGTGTGTGTCAGTGTGTGTCTGTGCACATGTATGTATGAGCGCGCGCGCGCGCGCGCGCGTGTGTGTGTGTGTGTGTGTGTGTGTGTATGTGTGTGTGTGCGTGTATGTGTGTGTGTGTGTGTGTGTGTGTGTGTGTGTGTGTGCTTACGTTCGCAAGGAACGTGAGCACCAGACAGTGTGTGTTTCTTGCCTCTTGTAAAAAGCTTGTGCGTGTATATAGGCACGCACGCACGCACACACACAGACACACAGACACACACACACACACACACACACACACACACGCATGTACACACACAAAAACACATGCACACACACAACTGCGCGAACCCGTGCACCTCAAATACCTGTCGAGTATGGAAGTTAAGACATAGCTGACTGATCCTGAACGACTGGTCACGAGACCTAGTTGAGAGTGTCTGTAGCCAGTCCCCAAATAGCTAAGCATGAAGTGCCATTCAGTGGCAGGAAGTGCCATTCAGTGGCCAACAAAGAATGCCCGCAGAAATCACGGCAAGAAAAGCAGGGAAGTGCAAGCGGGAATCTCAGTTGGACACAGTATGTATATATAAACAGAAAGGGACCATGACACAAACTCACCAGTTTGGTGTCATAAACTCTTCCACGAAGGTTCTCGGGCAGTGAGGACAGGGGATGGTGGAGGTAGTTGGGGGTTCTAAGGCTCGGGCTTTCTGTGCCTATCTCCACTGCTCAGCAACAGCTGTCATGGTGGCTTCACCAAGGCACCTTTGAAAATGGCAGATCCCCATGCGGACCAGTCCACGGCTGCATACTCCATTGTGTCCGGGTTGATGTTGAAGGCCTTCAGAGATGACTTCAGCGTGTCACTGAAACGCTTTTTCTGGCCTCCATGGGAGCGCTTGCCCTATCGCAGCTCACCATTGAAGTGTTTCATTGGCAGCCAATGGTCTAGCATACGAGCTACATGTCCTACCCAGCGAAGCTGTGTGCATAAGGATGGTGTGAATGCTAGGCAGACCTGAACAGGAGGGAACCTTAGTGTCTGGGACCCTGTCTTGCCATCTGATCCCAAGGAACTTCTTGAGGCAGGCTGTGTGGAAGAGGTTTAGTTTCTTGGCATGGCACTGGTAAACTGTCCAGGTCTCACGGGCGAAAACCTGCGTAGGGAGTACACTTTCAGCTTAGTTTCAGGGCTGATGCCTGTTCTATTCCACACATTGTTGTGTTGTCGGCCGAAAGTGTCACTGGCTTTCGCGATCCTCAAGTTTATCTCTTCATCGACAATGGCGTATTTGGACATTGTGCTGCCACGACAAGTGAACCTGTCAACTGCTCTCAGTCGTTGACCTTTGATGGTGATGCTGGGTTCAACGTAGGGCTTACCTGAAGCTGGTTGATGCATTACTTCAGTCTTCTTGGTACTGATGGTGAGACCGAAGTTGTGACAGGCATCAGAGAACATGTCAATTTTGTGTTGCATACCAGCTTCTGAGCCAGTGTTGAGGGCACAGTCATCTGCGAACAGGAAGTCTCTGATGGTATCTGTTGTGACCTTTGTTCTTGCTTGGAGCCCCTGAGGTTAAACAGATTACCATCTGTGCTGTACCTGATGCCTATGCCCACCAATTTCACTGAAGGCATCAGTCAGCATGGCTGTGAACATGAGGCTGAACTGGGTAGGGGCAAGGACACAGCCTTGCTTCATGCCATTGCACAGGGAACTGTTCAGATGCATATCCGTTGTCTTGCACACTGGCCACCATGCCATCATGGTACTGGTGCACGACTGCAATGAACTTCCTAGGGCAGCCGTACTTGCCCATGATTCACCAAAGACCCTCTCTACTTGCAGTGTCAAAGGCATTGGTCAGATCGACGGCGGAGAAGAGGCTGACATTGTTCCTGGCACTTCTCTTGGAGTTGTCTAGCAGCAAACACAATGCTGATACTCCCGCGCTTTGCCTGGAATCCTGGCTCTCTGGCAGCAGACCTTGCTCGAGATGATCGATGAGACGGTTGAGGAGTATCCTGGCAAAGAGTTTCCCTGCTATGGATAGCAAGGAAATCCCATGATAGTTATCAAAGATCTGCGTTTGTACAGGTGAGTGATGGAGGCATCCTTAAGATATTGTGGGATGGTCTCCTGCTGCCATATAAGCTGAAACAATTGATGGAGTTTTTCAGCAAGAGCCACACCACCTTCCGTGTAGATCTCACCTGGAGTCTGAGCCAGGTGCTTTGCCGTCGGAGAACAGAAATATTGCTTTCTGTGTCTCCCCCAAGGTTGGTGGGGCATCGAGTGACTCGCTGACTGACACTTGGGGCAGCCTTTCGACAGCTTGGTTGTTGATGGTAGGACTGTAGACTTCTTTCAGCGAAACCTAAACGTTCTTTATCTCGTGCCTGACAGCAAAGCCCTGGATCCCATTGGCTTTCTTACTCAGCCAGGAATCCTGCATCATGCGAAGCTTTTGTTGGACGGTCTTCCTTATGTTTTCAGAGCATCTTTCTTGAGTTATCAAGGTGGGCTCTGTATGTGCGATGTTTCTCATTAACGAGTGTCCCATCCTTTGAGAAGAAATCGAGGCTGCAGTAAAAGTATTGAAGCTAGGAAAGTCGCTAAGAATGGACAACATTCCGGTCGAGCTTCTACAGACAGGGAGAGAAGCCATGATCAGCGATCTCACCATAATCTGCAACAAGATCTGGCAGACTGGAGAATGGCTGACACCATTGTCACATATATATCTCAAGCCTGTTTTCTTTCTCAAAGGTACGTTCAACCAAATTGCTATATCATCAGCGTATTGGGCGATATTTATAGATTTAAACAAATATTCAATATTTTGGCAAATCATACAACATTATATTGAACAAAAGTGGGGAAATTATAGATCCTTGCGGAATACCCTTGTTCATTGATCTTGAAGACGACAATGATTGCCCAGTTTTAGTGGTGATGCATCCTTCTGTCAAAAGAGATTTTCTATACCTGTATACATGCCAATTAACCAAATATTCTTTTGCTTAAACAGTAATCTGGCATGCCAAATGCGGTCATAAGATTTTTTGTACATCCAAAAACGTGGCAAAACACTCTTTCTCTTTGAAAACTGTTATTTTGTGTTTGTTGTTAGTTTTACTAGCTGATCTAACGTAGATCTGCCTTTTCTGTATCCGGCCTGTGCAATATGAGTAATTTTATTTTCATCATAATAATAAGTTAGCCTCATCAATATGATTTTCTCCATGATTTTTCCGACGTGCGATGTTAAGGACATAGGTCTGTAACTCGATGGGTCTTATCGTGGTTCAGCTGATTTAAGTATGGTAGTAATAATAGCTTTTCTCCATATACAAGTTGTTTTGCCTGTTTCCCAACATTTCGCAAAAAGCGTATGAAGGAGCTTGCACTGTTCTTTAGGAAGATGACTGATCATGGTTTACGAAAAAAACACCATAACCTGCACTGTGTGGAGTGATGGCCTGGGGGTAACGCGTCCCCCTTGAAAGCGAGAGAATCCCGGCCGAGTCGCCAGTATTTTCTCCGCCTCCACTAGGCCTTGAGTAGTGGTCTGAACGCTGGTCATTCGGATGAGACGATAAATCGAGGTCCCATGTGCAGCATGCACTTAGCGCACGTAAAAGAAACCACGGCAACGAAAGGGTTGTCCCTGGCAAAATTCTTTAGAAAAATCCACTTCGATAGGAAAGCACAAAAAGCTGTAGGCAGGGAAAAATACAACAAACAAACTAAAAAAAAAAAAAAAGGTGCAGCGATGCGCTCTCCCTGGGGACAGCAGCCCGAATTTCACACAGAGAAATCTGTTGTGACCAAAAAAGTAATACAATACAGCTACTTTTTATTTCCAAATGACGCAATTGCATCTTCTACTTCTTTGAAAGGGAGGAGGAATTTTTGTTTAGTGTCCCGTCACACATATCGGTGATTGAAGACATTTTGTAAAAGTATTTATGAATACATCTGAGTATTATCGGTTAGAAGGAGTGGAGATGTGGATGAATGGAGGTTGGGGGAAACTGGGCAAATGAGGGTAAAAATGTGGGTAAAATTTGGAAGAAAAACAAAACAAACAAACAAAAAAACACCCTCTAAATACAGTTACAGGAAATTACTTAAAGGACTTCGTAAAAGAGAAGTCGTTAAACTGACAAGCGAAACAACTGATAATGAATGCAAAAAGTCAAAAACATCAACGTTCTCAGTCACTTGTGAAGACACACTTTCGTGTACAAAAGGCTTCATCAAGCTACAGTGAAAAATTATATGCTCAATTGTCAGGTTATTAAAGCATATACGCTTGACATTAGAACAATACTTGGTCAGTAATGAATTTGATAATAGTCTGAGAGCTAAACTCAGAATTGGTCTGCGAATCGGACCAAAGTCTGAGAGAGTCAACTGACGAGGTTTTAGACTTGAATTCAAGCACCTTTAAAAGTCTCTTTCTAGTATATTGCTTATTTCCTTGTATGACAATGGGCAATATACTTTTATACTATCTATATGATTTTTTGCTCCCCTTTTTGCTGCCCTATCTGCTTGGTCGTTATAACGGAATCCAGTGTGGGATGGTATCCAACAAAAATCAACATTTGTACCCTTCACAAATAGGGAGTGCAATAAATACCTAATTTCAAAAAATAAATCTTCTCTTTGATTATTCTCAAAAAGGAGCAAACCTTTTAAGACAGATTGAGAATCAACACAACATAGGATATTACTTACTATGATTGGTATATCAACAAGATGATATAAAGCCATAGGGATGGCCACCAATTCAGCTGTAAAAATTGAATGTCCCTTACCTAAATAATATGATTTTTCTGTTTTTAGGTCAGGAATGACAAAAGCAGATCCTGCACTGCTATCATCCAGAACCGAGCCATCAGTGTAAACTTTTAAATGATACTCAAAATTTTCTTCTAATTCAATTCTGACAGATGCTGCTATTATATGTGGAGATTCTCCTTTTGTTGTGTCAGAAGCACATATGTTGACGTTTGCTTTTGTTAACTCCCAGGGAGGGACATGTGGCACCAGAACACGAGGTGCCATATCATGCAAATCAATGTCTGAAGAATTTAAAATATCTGACACATATGTGCGAATGGTTTGTAGATTTGAATTATTTTGTGCATTTTTTGGAAAATCAATATCAGACCTAATATTTAATTCCTCAAAATCATCCACTGCTGTACATCTCACAATATATTTAGCAGAACTTAATTTTCTGATTTCATCTAGTGGTAGAATACCCGCAAGCTTATAGGCTTCTGAGGTCTTAGTTATGCACAGGTACCCCTAAAGCCAGTTTCACAGCTTTACTGTCAATTATTCGCAGCTTCTTTAGAAACGTCGGCGGAGCAGAAAAGAAAATTTCTTGACCGTAGGTCAATCTTGATCTTAGGAGAGATGTCGCTAAATGTAAAAGAATTTTGGAGTCTTGTCCCCAAGATGAGTGACTTACAATTTTTAAGAAATTTAAACTTTTAACTGCTTTAGTCATCATTGAATCAATATGTTTCTTCCAGTTTAGTTTTGAAGTAAATAGGATCCCAAGAAATTTGATTTCCGACTTGAAAAATATTTCACGTCCTCCTAAAAAAAAACGTGGTAGTTTGCTGGGATTATAACCATTATTAAAGAGGATCAAATGTGTTTTTTCTACAGAAAACTCAAAACCATTAGATTGCAAAGAGCTACTCAGTCTGTCGAGTTCACCCTGAAAATGTTTCTGTACATAATTGATGTAATGTAGGCTTGTCCTTTTCCTCAAGGATGTCTGAATCCATATAGCAATATCATCAGCATATTGAACCAGCTTGGTAGATGATGAAAAACATGTATGTAAATCATAAAGCATAATGTTGAAAAACAATGGAGAAATAATGGAACCCTGCGGGATTCCCATGTTTGAAAGGGAGTGGAGCATTTATGACTATATCACTGTTAGGAGCTGGTTCTTTATTTTGTTCATTTGATTCAATATCAATTCTGATTGCAAGCTGTTCGGGTGTTCGGACAAAGGATCCAAGCCAGAAATACTCTCCAGGATAGCTTAGACAACAACAGCGCTGACAAAACTGAGGTCCATCTGGAATGACAGTAGCATCATGCCCAGCTCAAACATCAGACTGATGCGCTCTGGTGTCATTTCCATATTTCTATATGTCTGCGAGACATGGACCTTGACAGTTGAACTAGATAATAAGATACAGACCATAGAGATTAGATGTTTCCGGAACTTTAGCATCACTTACAGGGATCATATTACAAACGATGAAGTACACAGAAGAAATAAGCAAGCTATTGGGCCACATGATGATCTGCTGGCCACTGTGAAGAAAAGAACATTGAAGTGGTATGGCCACGTCTCGCGCTCATCAGGACTGGCCAAGACTTTTCTGCAGGGAACAGTGCAGGGAGCAAGGAGAGGAGGCAGGCAGAAGAGGAAATGGGAGTAAAGCGTCTCAGAGTGTACAGGTCTAGCCCTGAGTGAGACAGTCAGAAGGACAGACAACCACGAGGGATGGAGGACACTGGTTGCCAAATGTGTGGTGGTCCCACGGTCAACGAGACTATGGGATAGATAGAAAAAGCTAAGTCTCGTTACGGTCCAGACACACCTAAACATATCAGTAAAAAATGTTTTACCATGTGACGGTCCAGACACACCTAAACATTTCAGTAAAAAATGTTTTACCATGTGACGGTCCAGACACACCTAAACATATCAGTAAAAAATGTTTTACCATGTGACGGTCCAGACACACCTAAACATTTCAGTAAAAAATGTTTTACCATGTGACGGTCCAGACACACCTAAACATTTCAGTAAAAAATGTTTTACCATGTAACGGTCCAGATACACCTAAACATTTCAGTAAAAAATGTTTTACCATGTGACGGTCCAGACACACCTAAACATTTCAGTAAAAAATGTTTTACCATGTGACGGTCCAGACACACCTAAACATTTCAGTAAAAAATGTTTTACCATGTGACGGTCCAGACACACCTAAACATTTCAGTAAAAAATGTTTTACCATGTGACGGTCCAGACACACCTAAACATGTCAGTAAAAAATGTTTTACCATGTGACGGTCCAGACACACCTTAACATTTCAGTAAAATTTGCTTTACCATGTGACGGTGCAGACACACCTAAACATGTCAGTAAAATATACTTTACCATGTGACGGTCCAGACACACCTAAACATATCAGTAAAAAATGTTTTACCATGTGACGGTCCAGACACACCTAAACATTTCAGTAAAATATGCTTTACCATGTGACGGTCCAGACACGCCTAAACATTTCAGTAAAATATGCTTTACCATGTGACGGTCCAGACACACCTAAACATTTCAGTAAAATATACTTTATCAGTAAAAAGCTTAGTCTGGAGAAAGAACACATGGAAAAAGGGGACATGGAGTCAAGGTTCGAAGTGTTCATGAGTGTAATCAGACAGTTGTTTGACAGTCTGCGTGACAGTAAAAATTCTCTCTCAAAAAACAGGAAAAATATTCAAACATTGATATTCAAACAAGCATTTGGCAATGTAACTTCCAAGTCTATGAAGAATATATGAGCAACGGAAGAAAGCTTTAACATTATAGTGAAAGAAAGAGACCAACTGCAGAAAGAAGTAGAGTGGAGGCTGATTTGCTTGATAGACAGGACAAGCAGATTTCAGCCTGGCTCCGTGACTAAGCCATTATTGTCGTTAGTAGGGGGCTTAGTAGGTGGTGTCCTAAGTACGTTAAAACAGAACAGGCACCACTGAAAACCACCGAAGTGATTCAGCAGCAGTGCAGGGTCTCCTCTGGTGTATGGCCTGCTGGCGACCTAACATCGATGGCTCCCTGTGGACTGCCGACGACGGAACTGCGACGGACGAACCCGGCTGTGGCCGTGTATGGGTGAATCTAAATGAGCGGCCTGGGAGTAATGCCACTGAAACGGTGCAGAAGATGGGGCAGCAGAAAGAAAGAAAAAGAAAAAAAAGGACAAGCAGATTTTAGCCCTTCGAAAAGGCAACAGTGACACGGAGCAGTGCCTTTGCAGGTGGAACTTGTGGATGTACAGCATACATGAATCTGACCTTGAGGATCCCGAAACAGAAAACGCCAGCATTCAAAAGCTCGGTTTCCTTTTTTTTTTCTTTTTTTTTATTTTATTTTTTTTTTTAGTTTTAGTTCTTTTTACAAGCTAATGAGGGTAGCTGTTACACAAGCAGACACAGACATAGCTTACAGCACTGACAGCCGCTCTCTTCACCACAATGTCTCGAGCAATAGTTGTGTGCTTTCCAACCAGGGGGAAAACGACGAGGTCCCCTCTAACCATCGGAAACTAAAAGGCAACCCGTAAAAAGATCTCCATTGCAGAAGACCTGACCTATCTGAACTTCAAACCACTTAAAGTTGCAAACGAACACTCGGCGACACTGGATACTTAAAATTCTGGGGGTTGGTGTGTGTGTGTGTGTGTGTGTGTGTGTGTGTGTGTGTGTGTGTGTGTGTGTGTGTGTGTGTGTGTGTGTGTGGAGGGGTGTGGGGGTGGGGTGGGGTGGGGGTGAATATGGATGTTGACGAGGTACTCCATCATGCAATGTGAAATCAATTGCTTTTGTCATTAGCACATGAGAGTGATGAGTGAGAGACTGAAGACAGACACATTAAATATTTACACACACACACACACACACACACACACACACACACACACACACATATATATATATATATATATATATATATATATATATTCACTGAGAGGAGAGAGAGAGAGGGAGAGAGAGAGAGAGAGAGAGAGAGAGAGAGAGAGAGAGAGAGAGAGAGAGAGAGAGAGAGAGAGAGAGAGAGAATGTGGCTCACAAACAGAACAATGTATCATCATGTTGGATTACACATGAACATACACACAGAAACAGACCCAAAGGCACCCTCCAACACCCCTTCACCTCCCCCTCCCACCCCCACACAAATAACGTCGATCCCACAAATGGAGCACATGCATGCATTTGTGCAGCTACGCTCTCTCACAACACCGTCAAACCACACAAACACATGCACAGTCATACTTCCACAGTTCTTCCACACAGGGGGTGGGAAAAGATCTCCCATCCCATGAACGATACGTCTGACATGGTGTTCATACTACTGTGTTTGATGCTAATTATATGAATACTAACATAGCGCCTAACCTCGGGAGATCAAGCTCTTGGCGCTTTACAAATACAGAGTCATTTGCACAACAGGCTGTCTACCTGGGTAGAGCTGACTGACAGCTGCCATTGACGCTCATCATTTGTTTCCTGTGTCATTCAATCAGGTTTCAGTAAGCCATACATACCCTTTTGTTCATTTACCCCGCCATGTAGCCAAGTTCCGTTTTCGGGAGTGTACATGCTGGGTATGGTCTTGTTTCCATAAACCACTGAACGCTGACATGGATTGCAGTATCTTTAAAGTGCGTATTTGATCTTCTGCGTGCGCATACCTACGAAGGAGGTTCAGGCACAAGGAGCTCTGCACATATGTTGACTTGGGAGATCGGAAAAATATGTTAACTTTACACAACTGGCGCCGTTACCGAGATTCGATCCCGGGACCCTCAATTTGACATTCCAACGACTTGACCACTCGGTTATTGCGCCCGTCAATTGGGAAGGCCCAAAGAGACCCTCCTCTTTTGGAAAAAAATCTGGGTGTTGTTAGTTTGTAGCTCGTGTGCACATACACACATGCTTATAATATCTTTTGTGCACTGTTTTAAACAAATGGAGCGGTTTTTTGTAAAAGCCCCCGGCTAAAATATCCCACCTTTACTTATGTCAAGGAAAGACCAGACTTTCTCGTAATTCCGCACTTTCTCGTAAAAAAAGACCCAGCGCGGGGGCGCCCCCCCACCCCCACCCCCTCCTCACCCTTTTTCTCAACGAACGAGAAAGCGAGGGATTTCGAGAATGTGTGGGCTGACAGGAGATCTCTCAGAGCGAGATGAACAGAGTTAACATAGTCTGTACATCAGAAGAAAACAGAGTTGGCAAGGATCGTTGAGAGTAGATTCATGTCGGCCTGAATCTGAATAATGATGTGAAAAGGCAGCAGACATAAAGTTCTGAGATACCCAAAATGATAGTGAAAATACCCGAGGTTTAACACAGCAGTGACTTGACTAATGTATTTTGGAATCAAGGCCCAGTGCACTGAAGCTCTTTTTTTTTTTTTTAAGAATTAAGTATCAAAAACAAAAACAAAGAAACGAAATCAAACAAATGAACACACACACACACACACACACACACACACACACACACACACACACACACACACACACACGCACACAATACACGAAAAACAACAACAACAACAAAGAAAAAAAAGAAAACAAACACAAAGTCAAAGAAACCCGGACATAACTAGATCTTGACAAACAGACAGGTATCGGACTAATGGATAACTGACCGGATTTCCGCTTTGTTTTTTTTTTCTGTCAAATCTTTCCTGCCCGTTACAGTCACAGTTCATTCTATTATGTTATGATTTCAACATCACTGCGAAAGTCTTAGAGCTGTAGTGGGATATTATCAAACGGTTTTAGGAAAACAGAAACAGAACAGATACTAATAATTATATTTAGCCATGTCAACTGGCTGTGTCGACGTGCCGGGGCTAGTGACAGGACGAGAACGGAATTCTACATATCACACTTTCCCCTCTAATGAACAGGCTCAATACTGCAATGCTTTATCGAAGCTCCGGTAAGATAGATGGTCTCAATCAATAACCCGCTCACTGACAGTGTAGCCGAAGAAAAGAATCACATTTCACAATTCAGTGTTGCTCTTTGTATTTCAGTTCTAAACTTTCTTCAGAAGATGTCAACATAAATCAGTCGAGGGTAACTGCACTGGAAGGTTTCATCTGTAGGCAAAACAATGTGAGCGATGATTTATTATACAGTATTTCCAGAACGATAAATCAAAATGTTTTTCGAGGTGTTCCAATGCACGGGCGTTATGGTGTGTGCGCGCGCGCGCGCGCGCGCGTGTGTGTGTGTGTGTGTGTTTAGAATAAGAATCACATGCACGTGTAATGTAAACCGTAAGTACATGCTTGCAGTCACTAGAATAAAATGGAAAACCACCAATAGCTTCAGGTGCGTCCTTCACTGTACTTCACGATGTGTATTTTGGAACGTGATGTGAATCGGGTTCAGATGGTCGAGGCTGTGCAATGTTGTGTTTACAAATATGATTGACTGTATCAGTTTGTAACAAAAGACTTTTCCGTTCAGAAACTAGTTTCTTAAATGGTTATATCTAACACACTTATGACGAAAACTATACTTATCTTTCTATGCACCGCACACTTTGTATAACTTTAGATATGTATGTGCACCTCTGTTTTCGCCTCTTCCCAATAAGACAAAATATTCCTCACATGAGGTTTTACAAGTTGCCATTTCATTAAGCCTGACAAAAACGTCCACACTGAACACAAACCGAAACAGGAAATGTTTTTGTTTCTCCAAGTAATGCAACTGACATAATGTTTCGATGTGAACAGTGTGGTGACTGGTGGTAGCGTGTGCGACTGGGAGGCAAGCGTCCGTGGTCCGTTTCCAGCATTTCTTCAAGTTTCAATCCAAGACAATCCTGTGTGTGTGTGTGTGCGTGTGTGTGTGTGTCGATGCGTGTGTGGACAGATTGTAAACGACCATTCACTCGTGCTCAAGATTTCAGTGCAATCATTGTATCGGATTTTTTATTGCTCCATGTGCGTTTTCGTTTCCTTGCAATTGTTGTTTATAACTGTTATTGTATTCCTATTCCCTAACTTGCCATTACACAGCTGTTATGTTTAAAATGTGTGTAAGGGTTTAACCATTCCCATAGCCCGAAAAATTCTCTGATACTCATCATTAAACAACGAGTCAGTGCCCAGGATCAGGATGCTATCTGCCTTAGCTGCATTTTGCTTTCCCACAAAATAATGTGGAAATACAACACAATACATCCACCACTTCTGTTTGTTTCCGCTACATGTGTCCATTTAATTTTGTTTATTTTGATTTGACGTGGTTGAAAATAACATTGATTTTGGAGTGTTCCTTTGTGATTTATATATGTACGATATTCCATAACTATATTTCCAATGTTGCTGCATTTGTATAGAATCCGTGATGTTTGGGAAAAAGCATTCAGTGGTGATTCATATTCATTCCAAGTGTGGATATTCCAGCATTACTGTATCTGTATGAACAATTTGCTTTCGGAGGAAAAGGGTTCATTGGCAATCATATGAGTTTGCTGTGTGTGTAATTCCTGCCTCCCCGCTTCGGTGTTGCCGGTTAGAACGGTTTCTTTTTCTTTGTTGTGTGCACGACTACGTTTACTCAGCTCACTGTTTATGCCTGGGGTTTCATTTCTTCATGAATTCCTTGTTAACATATTTCTGATGGTTTGGTTATTTTATAAGGTTGTGTTTTTCACTCAATCTATTCTACTCAATTCAATATAAAGGAAAATAAAAGATTAACATTGAGATTTGCTTTAAATTCCCCAGCAAGAACATAGAACAGGCAGCTGTTTGACATTGTTTCATGGACCCATTTCAAACAGTCGCATGTTCTCTGCTCACATATGCTGCGTTTTCGTCATCAACAGAAAACAAAATTCAGTGAAATTTCAACAGAAATGATTATCAGGGAAAGGGAACTCAAACAGATGAACTACGTGGAGGCTCATTATCAATATCAGAATCATAATGAGAATGTCTTCATTACATCAGAAAGGGAATTTTACTGTGATTACGGTCTCTGGTAAATACACATTGCAAACAGAACTGTAAAATCTGGTGTGCAAGATAACACACACACACACACACACACACACACACGCACACGCACACATGCACGCACGCACACACACACACACACACACACACACACGCACGCACACGCACACACACATGCACACACACACACACACACACACACACACAGGAGGTGAACCGTCTTCACCAGCGAAGCAGCACGCATTTTCTGGAGCAATGCAGTCAAATCTGTCGAATTAGCCAAAATCGACTGAAACTGATTTAGTGACAGTCTACAATTCGGTTGCAGTGTATTTTGTGCATCAAGTACAAGCATAGCCACTGTCAGGTTTTCGAGCCATTTATGGCAGTTTTTAACTGACGTTCCTCAACTTCATGCCAAGACGTGTGCCAGACAAGATAGCCATGTGTTACCGAACAGTGTGTGTCAGTGGGAAAGTGACAGTTGTACTGATATTTCAGGTGACGTTTCTACTCCAGTGCGGAGATGTGGAGACAAACCCCGGCCCCAGTGACAGACAATCGACGAAACAAACGACACTATCATCACAGAGCCGGGCTGATTCGTCATGCTCAATACAGCGGCAGTTGTACACGGGGTACGTCTCAATCCAACTGCAGGCGCGCCACATGTACTTCTGCTTCTGGAGTACTGTGTGTCGTGTGTCACTGTTGTCGTGTTCTGACTGTTCTGGTATTCGGCTGACTGCTCTGTCTGCGAATAGGTCTTATGGAAATAAAAACAACCACAACAACAACAACAAGTTACATGCTTTATGTGGTAAGCGATGGAACGGGCTGCACATGGGACTTCGGTTTAATGTCTCATCTGACAGGCTAGCGTCCAGGCCACCGCTCAAGGTCTAGTGGAGGGGGAGAAATGCATGCGAGAGTGAGATTCAATTTCCGTGCACTCCGTTTCTCTCGTCCTAGCCGGTGTAGACTTCCACTCCACACGGTCCTCGGACTGTTGCTGGCTGGAGGACATTACGCCGCAGCTGGGAGAGGGACGCTGGCAGGTTCAGTTCTGTCAAGTTCGGAGAAATCGGATTTAGGCGACGGTAGCAATAGCCGATAGGTTAAAGCGTTGGACTTTCAGTCTGAGGGTCCCGGGTTCGAATCTCGCTAACGGCGCCTGGTAAAGGATGGAGACTTATCCTATCTCCCAGGTCAACATGTGTGCAGACCTGCCTGTGCCTGAACCCCCTTCGTGTATATTTATACGCAAGCAGAGGATCAAATACGCACGTTAATGATCCTGTAATCCATGTCAGCGTTCGGTGGGTTATGGAAACAAGAAGAAGCTTTTGATATTCATGAGGGGTTCTCCTACGCAGAATGAGAAAGAAAAGATGACAATGCAGTTGTTCTCGCTAAGTTCGACCAATTCAATAATGCTCGGTCATATTCGCACTCGTCCTCGCCCTCGCACACATATATTCACCTGCACACACACGCACACTGAAAGAATCGTATGTTCTGACACACTGCGGCCTGTTGTGCACACAGTTGGGCCGCCATGTTGAGGAAGTACACAGCCAGGGGGTAGAGTGTGTAAGGTTAAAGGTCACATAGCAGTTTGTGATGACGTACAACATACGGGCACGAGGGACGGGACTCGAGCATGGAACATGGCTGAAGTTAATAAATCAGAGTCATTTGTGTATGCCAGAACTAGAACATATAGTCCTAAAGGTCATAACACTATAATTATGGTGTCAGAATCGAGAAGTTTTGAGCTGCAGAAAAATCCAGGTGATGTTGACTTTTTGAAGTTTATAAGTGTCGCTTTGAATTCGGTATGTAGGCGATAAATAGAACAGTACTACATCATTTGCCATGGGGTCACGTTGGAAGGTTAAATCCAAGGGTGGCAACACTGTCAAATAGCTCTACTCGTGGATGCTGCGCAGTTGTAGAACTTGCGGTACTTCGTTAAGAACTTGGTGTTTCATGGTACAAGGGAGAGATTAACAGTCACTACCAGTACTCATCCTTTGAACTGGAATAGAATGGCAGAAAATGAAAACGCAAATGAATGACTTTAGACCAAATATTCCTGTACCTGGAAAAGTAGATGTCTATGCTATAAACATTGAGGTAGCTTGGAGAAAATTCATGAGACAGTGGGAAAACTATGAGATAGCCACAAGACTAGACTCTGAAACACCCAAGTACCAGTATCCTGCTTTTCTTGCTTGTGTAGGCAAAGAAGCTTTTGATGTTTATGAGTGGTTCTCCTACGCAGAAGGAGAAAGAAGAGATGACTTTGCAGTTGTTCTTGCTAAGTTCGACCAATTCAGCGTTGGCGAATCAAATGAAATATATGAGACATTCCCGTTCAACAACAACAACAACAAAACAGGAGGAAGGGGAGACAATAGATGCATATGTCACTAGTCTTCGTAAGCTAGCCAAGACCTATAATTTCGGCACAAATGAAGAAAGAATGCTTCAAGACCGAATTGTCTTTGGAATGAAGGATGTCACAGTCAGGCAGAAGCTATTAGAAGACAAAAGCTAGACTTTGCAGACTTGCATAGAAGTGTGTAGAGCCCATGAATCATCACACCAGCAGGCAAAAGCTATCATCAGCAGTACAGGTTCTGTGGACAAAGTGGGTTTTACCTTCCTTCACGTTAGGAACTGACCATCGACCCTTGTTGGCACTCTTGAAAACAAAGGCATTGGATAAACTCTCTTCACACATACAGAGGTTTCACATGCGACTCATGAGGTACAGCTATGAGGTGAACTGATCTACACACCAGGCAAGAACCTGGTTATGGCAGACGTGCTATCACGTGCTCCAGTTGGATCCCCAGAGACAGCTGACATACAACTAAATGGAGAGGCGGAGAGGGCAGTTCAGACTGTTAAAAACTTCCTCCTGAAAATTGAAGTCCCGTACGTGGCCTTGCTCAACTACAGGTCAACTCTTCTTCAGAGTGGCTACAGTCCAGCAGAAGTGTCCATGGGAAGACGCCTGAGAACGCAAGTTCCAGTTGTTTCAGCTTCGCTTGTTCCAGACTGGCCTAAGCTGGAAGACACCAAGCACGTGAATACCAAGCAGAAGGAAGTTCGGAAATAGAACTTGACGGGTGGCACAGAGCAAAGCCACTCCCAGCTCTGTCGCCTGGTGATCTGGTGTGGATCAAACATTCAACCGAGGTGGAGGCAGAAGTCGTGAGGCCGACAGGTCCTAGGTTTTACGAAGTCCAAACCTCTTCTGGCCGACGCAGGAGGAACCAGAGACACCTCAACCAGCGCATTTCAATGATGCCAGATCGTCTGAAAGTCAACCCTGCAGTACCTTTGGCACTGCCGAGTGCAGAAGCAAACAACGTTCCAGCAGATGTGGACTCTGAACGTGTCCAGCCCAAAGTGACTGCTGCACCATTGGCTTCATTGCCTGGTCCAGATGCAAATTCTCCACCAGTGGAGATGACAACCAGAAGTGGCCATGCTGTGAAAGTGCCCAAAAGACCTGATCTGTGATTCTGGGCCACTTTGAATCTAAAAGAACATTAACTGCATAATAACAAGCATTAGCAGTTCATTAAGTTTGTTTCATTTGCAGAGAAAGCATTAAGTTTCTTTCTTGAAAGCAGTGTTAATTGGGTTGTTTAACAGTTAATGCGTGAAAGCAGGATGCTTTTGGGAATTGGAACATGTTTAGGTAAAATTATGCTTTAAAGCCAGAGAAAGGGGGATGTAAGTTTAAAGGTCACATAGCAGTTTTTGATGACGTACAACATACGGGTACGAGGGACGGGACCCGAGCATGAAACATGGCTGAAGTCAATAAGTCAGAGTTCAACTTCAACCTGATTTCAAGAGTCATTTGTGTATGCCAGAACTAGAACCTGTAGTCCTAACGGTCATAACACTATAGAGGGAACCAGCAGAAGGCACGCCCTGCATCATGCCCGCCGGGCTGGGCAGGGGGATGGAGGAGGCAGGCGGCGGACGAGGAACACTGGCGTTGCCTGGGTGATAGGAATGTCCCAGCCTATAGCGTTCCCGTCTGTTACCACTGGAAGTGCTCCTCGTGGTGGATAATGGTGGTGGACAGAGAGAGGAGGAGGAAGGATTTGGAACAAGGGACCAAAGAATGTTAGTGGTACAGGGATGGTAGGGGTGGTTGTCTGTAAGTGGGTGGTGGGGCGTTGGGAAAGGCAGGTCTCCTTTGTGGCCTCTGTCAACGGCGAGGTTGGTATGTGCATGAATGCACATCACGATGGGGGATGTCTGGACGGTCACTGTCTGGCGAAGAAGAGGCAGTCATACCAGACAACTGTTGGTTGTCAATACTCAAGTTGACAGGTAGTTTATCTGTCCCTTTGGGGCTGGGCTGGGTGATATGTTTGTGTAGGTCCAGGCGAGGGGCTCCAGACCTGCCTGTGTAGATGCTGTGGTTGCTGATGAATACAGCACCAAGTTTCTCACAGGCTGCTGGCAAGTGCCTGTTGGAGGGTGAGGGGGGTGTTGAAGGTATGTCGACCCCTAGCAGGGGTGATTAAGCTGAAGCGTACCAAACACCTGATGGCAAAGAGCAATCACGTCTGACTACTCCCTCTCTGTGACCTGGCCGTTGGGGCAGCTGTTGACTCTGACATGCACTGTGACCATGTGGATGCAGGGATGGGCTGGTAGATGTTGAACAAAGTGGTGACGAAACTGAAGAGGAGCGATCCCAAGGTGACCCAGAGGCTTCAAAGCAGCATCCTTACAATGAAATACGAGAACGACCACCTCAACCAGTATAGCAGACGGGAAAACATCAGAATCGTCGGACTGAGGAGGTCAGAAGGAGAGGATGATGAGCAAGGTGATGAAGTTGATCAAAGATGCTGGTGTCAGTGTTGCAGCCCAGGACATTGCTGCTTTACACCGTGCGGGTCCAGACAAGAAGCATGTGCTGGTCAGGTTTGTGTCCCGGCGGGTGAAGCAGGAAATCATGGCGAAAAAGAAAAGTCTGGCAGGTAAGACTGGGTATGATAAGATATATATATTAACGATGATCTGACTCCTTTGAGAGCTAGGATGCTGAAATACCTGAAAGAGGCCAAAGATCTGATGGGTAAATGTGTCGTACGTGACGGGAAGATTCTCTGCTACAAGAAGGTACCTCCCGGTGCCACACCAAGCAGCACACCTCCGATCGTTGTTGAGAATCCTGATGACTTCTTCAAACTGGGCATGGACAGCGTGGATTATGTGAATCTTGGGCTGGGTCAAATTGGTGGCCGCTGATCTACTGGGTGGGGTTGGGAGGCTTGGTTAAGGTGCCAAGGCATGACAATGTTTCTTCTAGCTTATGTATAGACACCCTCGAGTCAGCTGATCTTGGCGGATTCTCCAACTGTTCCCAACACCCCCCATTAAGACATAGCAAGTTTCCCTTTTGTCCCCCCATTCCATCTAATGTTCTTGTTCATGTTGATATTAGCGTCTTCAACAATTCATACAGTAATATGTACGGCAGTGTTGTTGATGATTGTGTAGGTGGTGGTGTTGTGAACGAAACGGCGCGCGTGAATGCCTCGGTACGCCAGGAAGGCAGCACCCTAGTTAAAAAAGCAAATGTTGATGCTCAGTGTATAGATGCTAATGATGAGTCAGTTTACAAATCGTCAGTTTACAAGTTCGTTAAAACAAGTGGGTGTGACATTATATGTGACATTATAACAGATAACCACAGGAACAGTGTCACAGGAACCAATAGTTCCGCAGTAAATGGCCATGAAAAGAATGCTACTGGATCTGTTGATATTTCGGATATAATATCCATACAGCACAGAGTCAACCCTGGAAAAGGGGAAGAAGGAAAAGTTCATACAAATTCTATGAATAATATCCAATTGAATACAGGTATTGAAACTAGTAACAACACTGAAACTGTCAACAAGATTAGTAAAAACATAGTTAATGATATAAACGATGCTGATGCAAAGGACGATGATAATGTAAATAACTCGTCTATTTCTTACAAAAGAACTTTGTCTTGTGTAGCACTTATTGATTATTCCAGAATTTCATTTGCTACTTAAGAATTACGACATTGTTGCAATATCAAAAAGTAAACTGGATGATCAAGATGTTATTGATTTGCCAGGATATATTGCGTTTTACAAAAACAGAGGAAAATACACAAGGAAATCCGGAGGAATTCTGCTGCTGATCAAGGAGTGTCTTGTTGAATCTATTAAAGTGTTAGAATCCTCTGACAAAGCAGATGTTATAAATCCTTTATTGAAGAGCTGCTACGCTTTTGTTGATTATGAGCTAAGTCCGAATGTCTTAATGTCTTATTTTTGAAATTAGATAAACCTATACTTGGTCATTCTGTTTCATTTGATTGTGTATACATTCCTCCTGAAAATTCCAGGTAGTGCGACAGAGACTCCATGCTTAGCCTTGAAGCCTTGCTTGGTGACTTTAATGCAATGACTGCTACATTACCAGATAATACGACGGATGCATTACAGGAAAGTGATGATTTAACGAATGGTGAATATCTTATGAGTGATGAGAGTCCATCCGTTACATTATCTGTTAGATTTTCATCGGATACTGGAACCAATAACATGGGCCACGCATTATTAGATATATGTAAGATGGTAGTGGCATGTATTATTAATGGCTGTGTTGGTCAGCGCGACTGTTCCATGAGGTGCACGTGCAAAGATGTAAGTGTTGTTGACTACGTCATTGTTTCTCTTGATTTGTTTGATAGTGTTTCTGATTTTCAAGTGTTAGAAATCAGTGATTTCTATTTCGATGTGCATTGTCCAATATCTGTTGTCTTCACTGCAGTCCATAATGTGGAAACGGTGACCGAACCTGTAAGCGAAGGTACAGAAAGTCCTGGTCATAAAATTGATGTGATTTCACGTCTGAAGTGGTTTAAAGACAGTGCAGAGAAATATGTTAGTAAACTAGAGAAATAGGGAGATAGAGAAGGTAAATGTTGTTATTGAATGAATGTTGGTAAGTGGCTTATCTTTTTCTCAGGGTGACATTGATGATGTTTGCTTGAATATAACTGATATTATGAGGAATGCTGCAAATGATTTAGGTCTATACAAAAATAAAATATAAAAAAGCGTAAAATCACGACAGGAAAAACGATGACTTTCCGTGGTTTGACAAAGAGTGCGAGAGTAAAAGAAAGGAATTTTTTAATGAAAAAAAATTCTTTAAAAGGAGTAGAAATACAAACAATGGAAAATTAAGGGTTGCAAGTAAAGCTTACAAGAAGCAGTTGCGAATTTCGTTCAGGAAATTTAAATCAAATCTAATCAAGAAGATCCGTAGTCTGAAGGGTAGTGATCCGAAATCGTTTTTAAATGGGTCTATACAGGAGAAACGTGATACATACGTAAAGATAACGTGCGAATCCTTCATGAATCACTTTCAAAGCTTATATACTGAAGACTGCGCATTTGAAAACAATTTTGTTCCTACGGGAAATCAAACCGATACTCTCATAAACAGACCGTTTTCGAAAAAAAGAAGTTTCTGAAGTGTGAAAAAGACTGAAAAACAATAAAGCTTGTGGGTCAGATGCTGTTACAACCGAACTCCTGAGCTAGCCAACAAGTTCCAGATTAAATTTTATAAGATAATTTTGAAATTATGGAAGGCTACTCCTACACATTTGGTTTTGGGTGAACTTGGACAGTATCCTCTTAAACTTATAGCAAAATGCCGACTGTTAATTTTTGGCACAAGCTGACAGACCAAGAAAACAGAAATAAGCTCTTTAGTGTGAAGTATAGATTTTTGTTTCAGTTAACAGAAAGAGACATTTACAAATCTGATTATTTGATGTATATCAAAAGTCTGCTTAATGACCTAGGGTTGAGTGGACTCTGGACTGAACACTGTGACATGCGTCCTTCTTACAATAAATTTAAGTCTGTAATAAAGCAAAGGTTGATATGCAGACCTGGAGTGCAGAAATAAATAAAAATGAATTGTATTATAACTACAGAATATACAAAGAAAATTTTCAGATTGAAAAATATATTACAATTCTCCCAGATAATTACAGAACTATAGTTATGAAGTTTAGAACTCTCAATCACAATTTACCCATCCAAGAAGGAAGATTCTTAAGTACTGACAGAAATGAGATTGTTTGTAGAAAATGGAATTCAGGTGAATTGGGAGACGAATTCCATTACGTCTTTAAATGCTCATTCTTTTCAGACACCAGAAAAGCATTCTTAAAACCATTTTATTGTAAACGACCGAGCACACTGAAATTCAATACACTGTTTAATTCTCCAAAGAAAAAGGTGTTGTTCAAGCTGGCAAAATTATTGAAAAATTATTATTGAATCTGTGCGATAATTTTGATGTTCTTATTCTTTTTTCTTATGTCAGAATAACAGTACTAAACGCTTCAAGTAATATATTTCCTTTTTTTATACTCCTTATATTGAATTGTTGATTGTTTATTTGCGTTTGTGCATGTGGGCCATGCAGGTTTTCCTAGGGCTCCACTGTGTGTGCCGCCCCCCTCCTCCTCCCTCCTCCCCCTCCCTCGCCTTCCCTCCCCCCCCCCCCACGCCCCCGCCCCTTTTTTATTTTCTTATTTTCTCTCTCTTCTTCTTCGTGCGATTGCACGTCTCGAGGATGTTGGCCTGTTTTTCCCTTGTGTTTCCACGTACCCAAATAGGGTTTCTCGGATTAAAAATGATTTTGAACCTTTGAACCGTAACCACCCGTGTATGTCACCAACAGTCATACCAGGTACATGCAGTTTTTGACACGTATGGCCTTTTTGGGACAGTCTCTCTGCATTAATAGCCCGTATGCTGAAGTCCCTAATCAGTATAGCAGATGCATTTTTGTTAATCTGTGTGTTACATAGTATTTCCCTGGTAGAGCGTTTGTTGGTGGTGGCTGGGCTGGGACTAATGTTGCTGGATTTAAAAAAAAAAAAAAGTATTTTGGGTTTACTTGCGTATTTATGCTGTGGTTGGTGGATGCTTCCTCACACTGTGTGTCTTCCCTCAACACTTAGAAGCTGTTGATGATGATGAGTCTCCCGTCGGTCCGACGGATGAGTAGGCAGGCAGGCTTATCTGTCGGTGTGTGTCCTCATATGGGAGAAGAGGCCGATTCTGGATGCGCAGCACTTCCCACAGGTGTTGCAAGGGAAAACGTCTCCAGAAGTTGAGCCCTGCTTCCTTCGCTCACGCTTCTCCTTAATGGCCACGTTCTCTTGTTTTCAAACGTCTTTATGCCACTAGAGCACAGCATCCTCCAGCGACAGCGGTCAAGGACATCAGTTTCACAGGAAGCGATGTCTATGTCACAGGCTTTGAGGTTTGTCTTCAAGGTGTCCTTGAAACGCTTGCAGGGTCTTCCAAGTTCACGGTGGCCTTCCTTCAGCTGGCCATACAAAAGCATCTTCGGGATCCTGCTGTCTGTCATGCGGACAACGTGTCCTGTCCAGCGTAGCTGGCACTGGATCAGCAGGCTTTCGATGCTGGGCAGGCCGCTCCTCTCTAGGACCTGGTGATTGGAGACCCTGTCTTGCCACTTTATGCCGAGGATCTTTCGTAGGCATCTCTGGTGAAACTGCTCAAGTTGTTGAATGTGACGGCGATATGTCGTTCATGTTTCACAGCAGTACAACAAGGTGGTCAGCACAACAGCTCTGTAGGTTTTCATCTTGGTGCTGAGCCTGATGCCTTTGTTGTTCCACAGCCTGTTGTTGAATCTCCAAAGGCGGAGCTGGCCTTGGCGATGCGCAGCGTCACTTCTGCATCAAGGGCTCCGTTGCTGCATAGGGTGCTGCCCAGGTAGCAAAACGTGTTGACTGACTTGATCTCTGTGTCACTGATCTTGATTGCAGGTTGGGGGGAGGCACTGGCGTTCTGTGAGCTAGCCGGTTGGTACATGCACTCGGTCTTGCTGAGGCTGATGGTGAGTCCAAAGCGCCTGCAGGAGGTTGAGAACCTGTTGATAATGAACAGCATGTCCTCATGGGTGTGTGCAGCAAGCGCGCAGTCATCAGTGAAGAGGAACACTCTCATTAGTGCCTCAAACACCCTTGACCTGGCATGAAGTCGCCGCAAGTTGAAAAGTTTGCCATCTGTGCGAAACTGAATGTAGATGCCCCGGTCACAGTCTTAGAAGGCGTCAATCAGCATGGCAGAGAAGAGAATGGAGAACAGTGTGGGTGCCAAGACGCAGCCCTGCTTCACTCCATTTACCACAGTGAACGGATCCGACATGTCAGTATTTTCCTGTACTCTCGCCTGCATGCCATTGTGGAAAGACGCAATCAGCTGGATTAGGCTCTCTGGGCAGCCAAACTTTAGAAGGATTTTCCACAGACCATGGCGGTTCACCGTGTCAAAGGCCTTAGTCAGGTCTACAAAGACCATATGGTGCTCCTTGTTCTGCTCACGGCACTTCTCTTGCATCTGGCATACAGAAAAAAACCATGTCATGTGTTCCCCTGCCTGAGAGGAAGCCGCACTGTGCTTCAGGGATGACTGTGTTGGAGACATGGCCAACCAGTCTGTTCAGTATGATGCGGGCGAAGATCTTGCCAGCGATGTAGAGGAGAGAGATTCCACGGTGGTTATCGCAGGATGTTTTGTCTCCCTTCCGTTTGTAAATGTGGACAATAGAAACATCCTTGAAATCCTGGGGGACCTCCCCTCTCTCCCAGATAGACTGGAACAGGGCGGTCAGCTTATCTGTCAGCACGCCTCCATACTTGTAGATGTCAGCCTGGATTCCATCCGCTCCTGGTGCTTTTCCTGACGTTGTCAGCTTCAGGGCCTTCTGGGTCTCGACCTTGGTGGGAGGGGCATCTAGCGAGTCATTGACTGGTAGCTGTAATTGCCTCGTCAGATACGGACGAGTCCCTGTTGAGGAGGGTGTTGAAGTGCTCTGCCCAACGGGCAAGGATGTCTTTCTTGCCTGTCAGGAGGGTGGTCTGGTCCGAGGCTCGGACAGGGGTTGATCCTGTGACTCTCGGCCCATACACAGCTCGGAGACCATCATGGAAGGTCTTCACGTCGTGAGCACCAGCAGCGGATTGAAGCTCTTCGGACTTTCTATCCCACCAGGTGTTCTTCATCTCACGAGTTGCTTGGTTTGCAAGAACTGGTTCTCCTTCCTCTGACAGTCTTTATCGGAAATGTGATCCTGATGCCGTATATGCAGTGTGTTCAGGAGCTTGGAGATTCCAGAGTCGTTCTCGTCAAACCAGTCTTTGTGGCTCCTCTGTACAAAGCCGAGTGTGTCAGCTGCTGCTGTGAACACAGCATCTCTAAAGGTGCTCCATACCGCTTCTACATCAGTCGATGCAGGAATTTTTTGGAGAGCTACTTGAATTTGCTGCTGCAGCACGTCCTTGGTGATAGGGAGGCGGTGGATGTTCAGCTTCCTAGGGGGTTTCTGCCTGGCTGGTTGGAGCTTGCGTGCAAGTCTGATGTTCATCTTTCTGCGTATCAGGCGATGGTCCGACCAACAGACTGCTCCTCTCATGCAGCATGTAATGGAAACATCACCTTTGTCCCTCTGCCAGAGAATCACATAGTCCAGCATGTGCCACTGCTTGGAGCGGGGGTGCATCCATGTGTTCTTGTACTTGTCTGCTTGTTGGAAGAGGGTGTTGGTGATGGTCAGTCCATGCTGCGCACAAAGCGAGAGCAAAAGCAGTCTGTTGGAGTTGCACTTGCCAGTACCGTGCTGTCCTAGGACTTTTGGCCACGAGAAGTCCACGCCGACGCGGGCATTGAAATCTCCAAGGATGATCAGCCTGTCCTTTCTGTCTACTGCTGAAATGGTGCGGTTGAGCTCCTCGTAGAAAGCTGCTTTGATGTCAACAGGGTTGGTCATGGTCAGGGCATAGCAGCTGATGACTGTGGCGAAGCAATCCTTGGACAGCTTCAGACGCAGGGTCATCAGCCTGTCGTTTATCCCACGTGGAAGGCTGTCAAGCTGTCGTGCAAGTTTGGTTCGTATGGCAAAGCCCACGCCTGAGGTTCTTGGGGTGCCATCTGGCTTCCCAGTGCAGTAGAAGGTGTAGCCCCCTCCAACTTCCTCCAGCTGGGTTTCACCCGCAAACCTGGTTTCACTCAGGGCTGCTATGTTCACCTGGTAGCGATCAAGCATTCTAGCAATGAGCGCTGTGCGTCTTTCTGGTCTGTCGTCTCCGTCTAAGAGGGCGCGAACATTCCAGGCACCCAGAGTCAGGGCATGACTCCTGGTTCTTTTCTTTTGTTGTTTTCGACCACTATTGTTGGATGTCCAAGTAGGTGCGGTTTCCTACTAGGTACTATTTATCTCGCCTTCCCCATGTGGGGAGAGCATTGCTGTCCCTAAAAAGGGCTCCTCTGACACTGTGGGGGGATACGGGCGCCGCATCTGCCCCAGTCTACGGCGGACGACCATCACCTCACAGCCGCCTGCGTGCAGAGTCGTGACTAGGAACTGCCAGCAGCATCCTCTGCCTGTCCCCGTTACTACTTCTCCATCGCCGCAGGGCTTGGGAAAGCTGGGTGTTGAAGGGCTAGCTCGTCGTTCCGACATTAGCCTGATTGCCTGACCAGCACAGGTGACTTTTTTTTTAGTGAGGAGGAGTTGTGCAATCCCTTCCCCACTCTCTCGCCTACCGACGCTCACAGTCCCACAGGTGCAGATACTGCCACGTGTAGGACGGTTTCAGCATGTGCAGGTTTTTTCTTCGGAGCTCCGTCTCCTAGGGGGACTTCCAGCCAAGGATAAGAGCTCCCCCTATCCTTTGGTCTTCCTCTTCCGCCTTCACAGCCGTTGGGAAAGGTTTCCTCCTCCGCCTGGTCCGTCGTTGGGAGACTTCACATGCGGCAGGTAGTACTGGGTTACATGTGGTACCAGTAGCAAGGGCTATGCCCCTGACCTGACATCATAGAAGCTGTTAGCTGTTGTGATATTGTAATTATGGGAAGTATCTTGACTGAGGGCAGAAATTGGAGATGTGTTTGTCTTGCTGGTTTTTGTGGGTGGTTGGTGTGCATCTGTGGGGGTTGAAGATATGATGTGGATAGTGGATTGTGTGTTTTCATTGTCATTGCTTGTCTGCATTGCCTGAGAGGGATTCAGAAGTGAGTCGACATTCTGAGCTGTGGCTTCAATGGGGAATGTCTGGGTGTCTGTGTTCGTGGTTGTTTTTAGTTGTATCTTTTTGATGGTTGCTTGCACTGTCTCCACGTGTTTTGAGTGACTGGTTTTCCTTCATTAATTGTGAAGTTTTGTTTTTCATCACTGGCTAAGCGTGTTTCCAACGTTTCGATGTGCTGTTTCAGTTCTTCATGTTTGTCTGATGTATTTAGCACTATGCATGATCGTCATGGTCTTCCGGAATATGAGAGAGAGAGAGAGAGAGAGAGAGAGAGAGAGAGAGAATTCCATGTGCTACATTTCATTACAGAACATGTTCCACCACTTTCATGGGGTGTGACGTTGTTGTTTTTATCGACCCCAAAACAGCTGACGACAGTTTCCACGGAACTGTTGGTGGCTGACTGTTTTGAAAAGTCACTCAGGTATGGTTTCAGCATTACAAGCAACAGAACCTCACCAAATCAGAAAAAAAAAAAATCCAGACATAGACAATGGCACGCGTGACAGACTGGATTGGTTAAGATGTTTGGTATCATAGTAGCCCTGTACACCCAGCAGACAGACAATATTATAAATCATTTAACGCAGATTGACTTTCCTGTATAGCAGATATGTTTTATTGTTGTATTGCTTTTTCGTTGTTTTGTTTTACAATATGTCAGTATGTGCAGGAAATGTCTGATCCCATTTGGATTGGATATATTCAGGATTCATATATATATATATATATATATATATATATATATATATATATATATATATACGTGTGTGTGTGTGCGTGCGTGTGCGCGTGCGTGCGTGCGTGCGTGCGTGCGTGCGTGTGTGTGTGTGTGTGTGTGTGTGTGTGTGTGCCTCAATCCGAGCAGCTCAAAGGAACATGATCAACGTCAAATCCACAAGCAGTGGATTTAATATGAGCGATATGTGTCCGGGTATAGAATATCTTTATACCAAAAACAGAACAAACGTGACAATCGTCAGTGAGAACGCGTCATCCTGCGCAATGTTTACCTTGCCAAAGACCGAAGGTCTGGGAGCAGTGTATGGGGTTTGTGATGGAACCACTATCTATTGTCATTTGTGCGTGTATGTACCACTGTATATGTACGTACGCGCACACGTTAGAAGACTGGCATACTGGTGTGGCTCCACCCGATGGACAACTGCCATAAATTGGTTCTATCCTGTCGATGTATTTAGCACTACGTGTGGCCGTCATAGTCTTCCAGAATTTTATAACGAAGTAGGTGGTAACAGAATGTGCATAGTAAATGAGAACAACCCTCGTGTTAAAATTGACATCGTAGGGATTGAACAACATAACCTTATTAAGAAACATACATCTGAACATTCTGGCTTCCTGGCAGTGCCACATGTTAGAGGTGGTGCCAACAAGTTTCAATACGACGAAGTACTACAGGCACCATCAGGTTTCGTCATCATGATTAGTTTTCAACAGTCACACAGGTTCGTTGATTGCAGTTCAGTCGAGCAGATAGAAATTGTCTCCAGAAATCCACAGACTAGTCACCACCATGCTGAAAGTGTGTGTATTATGAACTATGAAACAGCTTCTGTTTTCCTTGTCTCGTATCTTCAAATCAAGTTCATGTATCACTTAGATAGTCATCGCAATTTGAAAATACAATTTTTCTTTCTTTCTGAGAGTGATCAACCACATAAGCTCCCCAGCGGCCTTTTCAATTGTTCTGTGAATCATTACTATACATTTCAGCACACTCTGGACTGTAATTTGAAGAAAGAGTGTGAGGATGGTCGTGATGAGACAGAACACTGTCCTTTCAGCAGTCCTGGGTGCCAAGGTCTGGTGGCTTCAAGAAACAAATGTTTCATATTAATCAGTTCAGACAAGAAAATGGAATTTTCATATAATTATATGAAGCACGCCTGTGCAAAGATTGGGGGACGTGTTGCCGCACTGAAATCAAGACAGGAACAAGACGACTCTCTCCAAATTCTTAACAACTACGTAGCTTTTGAATTGATTATTGGTTACCCGTCAGGATGGTACTCAGTGCCGTATATGTATAGCAAGTTTCTTAAATGGACTGACAAGGCACTGGTTTATAAGATGGGTCACTTTTCAGAACGTTTTTATAAACCGTCAAGAAATAGCTATTACATGATGGTACAATCAAATATGTTGCTTTCGAAATCAATTGATGATTTTGCTGACTCATCACCTTGTACATTTTCGTACAAGACTAAACACTATGGTGGAGCATTCTGTGAAATAAAATCACAGTATATCACATTGTTTCCTCCTCGGATTCATCCAACACCATTCCACTCTCCCCAGTACGCACTGGCAGCTACACAGCAGGCTTTGTCTGTTTGCACCAATCATCATATGACGCACACATATCTGCAGTGTGATCCTGGTAGTTACTGCAGGAAATACACGCATTCACTGTCTTGCAAGATGCAGAATGTGAGCGATAACCAGAACGTGTTGGTCCCATCTGAAACGTATGTTTACACACATGACTTGTTTGAATGCGATGATGACAGCACCACTCTTCATTACACGTTAGTGTGTAACTTCAGACAGGACTGTCCAGATACCAGTGATGAGTCATTTTGTCAACTTCCATCATGTTCAGGTTTCCTGTGCTCTAACGGCCAGTGCGTATTGAGCAGTCAGCATTGTAACGATTTTTCAGACTGTCTGGATGATTCTGATGAGATCAACTGTGCTGAAAATAACATATTATATCACATAGTCAATGTCAAAGACCGAACGCAACTGATCTACATCAGTCTGGATGGTACTGGGTACTTCACTCAGCTGCTGATGACAACTGACGAAACATGTCCAGACACTCATTATCGCTGCACATCAGAATGGCTGTACTGTTTGCCTGTGTACACCCGATGTAACGGGTTTTCTGACTGTGTTTATGGAGAAGATGAACAAGACTGTGGGACAGTGACGTGTGCAGGCTTTTACCGATGTCGAAGTTCCAGACTGTGTGTTCATGGCGATCATCTGTGTGATGGCTGGGGTCAGTGCCCACAGCGGGATGACGAGATGGTGTGTGACATGACCTGTCCTGAGGATTGCCAGTGTCAAGGTCACTCGATCGTATGTAGTCGTCCCTTCTCTGCTCAGTTTTTCCCTCATCTTCGTTATGTGGACGCCACAGGATCAGGAATGTCACCCACTGACTTCAGTAAAAATGCATTCCTTATTCACCTGGCCTTATCATATTGTTCCCTGGGTAATGTGTCACGTATGGCTCTTGTCAATTTGCAGTTTATTGAACTTAGCAGTAACCATCTGGAAGCTCTAAACATATCTGTTTTTCTAGAATTGCCACACCTTAGAATTCTACACTTGAAAAATAATCCTCTCAAACAAATGTCGACCACGCAGCAAAAACATATTCACTATGCCCTGGTGCTCGTGGATATATCGAAAACACTTCTCCGAACATCAAATACTGTCTTGTCAACGTACTTACCTCTCGTGCAGCATATAAACTTGTCATTTTCTGCCATCGATGCTATTGGATCTACAGGCTTCAAAAATATGCCACGACTTGTTGAAATAGACATAAGAGCGAATCCAATCAGTCAGTTTCCTCTGGATCTGATGGCAGGGTTAAGTGCGTTAACCTTTATATCATCATCCAACTACAGACTGTGTTGTAGCAGTGTACTTCCAAAACAGTCCAACATGCTGAAATGCCAGGGACCTGACGTTGTTCTTCCTTCGTGTGGAGAGCTGCTGCCAACAAAACTGGAAACAACCTTCTTTTGCTTGATTGCAGTCATCACCATTTTGGGAAGCCTGTCTTGCATAGTAATTTTGCCAGCAGATATAAACGTGTTTGGAAGTAACTGTACTACATTGTTTGCCAACATGCTGTTTGCTAACGTGTGTATGGGAATCCATACCAGTATCACGTTGATAGCTAACGAAATGTTTGATGGAAATTATCTGCAGTTTGAAGTATCATGGACAAAGAGTGTGACTTGTAAAGTGAGTGGCTTCTTGTATTTTTTATCCAGTGAAGTGTCAGTGCTGATCATTTGGTTTATCACGTTGGATCATGTAGCACTGTTTTGTTTTCCAAATGGCTCGTGGAGGTTTGATACACGTTCACTACGTATGACCTGTGTAGGGATTTGGTTAGTTAGTATCTTGGTGTCACTGGTACCCTTTCTTCCAGGACTAGAACACTGGGGCCTTGACGACCAGTCTGGTCTCTGTCGCCTGGCTTTGATTCAAAATATTAATCCTGAAAGAAATGTCAGATGGTTCGGTGTTTTTGTAGTTACTAACTTTCTTTTGTGTTCAGTGATTGTACCTGGGCAAACTATCACGTATAATCGAACACCAAAATACAGAACTGTGCTAGACTCTACAATGAGATTGGCTTACTCTGCAGTTCACCTGATAGGAAAACTTTCTGCCACGTTCATTATTACCTGGCTGTCAATCTGTCTGGTTTTGCTGATGGCTTTTTGTGGCGTTTCTTTTTCACACAACATCCATGATGGCCTGGTTGTGTACATGACACCGCTGAACTCTGCACTCAGCCCACTTCTCTACCTGTGGACAAGTGTGACTCAGAGGCAGCAGCAAGCAAAAGAAGACAAGGTTCTGAAACTGTTCAAATCACGACTTGTAGCAACAGGAGGAAAGATAGCTACAACACGCAAATGAATTATCAATTTTATAACTGACTGTGCTATATTCAAACAAGACTCTTATAATGCACGGGAAATTACAGGGAGCACTGCAGAGTGTGCAGTGGTTGTCAGCGGCTGTTCAGTGGCTGACCGGTGGTTGTCCAGTTGTTGTACAGTGGTTGTACAGTGGCTGTACAGTGGTTGTCCAGTTGTTGTACAGTGGTTGTACAGTGGCTGTACAGTGGTTGAACAGTGGTTGAACAGTGGCTGTCTAGTGGTTGAACAGTGGTTTTACAGTGGTTGTACAGTGGTTGTACAGAGGCTACACAATGGCTATACAGTGGCTGTACAATAGCTGTACAGTGGCTACATATTGGCTGTACAGTGGTTGTACAGTGGTTGTACAGTGGCTACATAATGATTGTACAGTGTTTGTACAGTAGCTGTACAGTGATTTCACAAAGTTTGCACAGTAATTGTACAGTTATTGTACAGTGGTTGTACACTTGTTATTCAGTGTTTGTACATGGGCTTTAAAGTGGTAAAACCGTGGTTGCACAGAGGTTATACAGTGGATACAGTGGTTGTAAAGTGGTTGTTCAGTGATTATACAATGGCCCTACAGTGATTGTATGGCGGCTGCACAGTTGGTGTACATATGTTTTACAGTATACATCCCTTGCACGTGGCCGAAAGAAGCAGTCTGACCACTCATATCCGTTGTTTTGATACGTTTCAATACCAACAGATTTGCACACCAGCAAATGTGTCGATATGTGTGTATGTGGGGTGGGGTGGGGGGTTGGTGAGCGGGGACTATGTGTATATGTGCAATAATGTGTGTGTGGGTGGGAGTGTGTGTGTGGTGGGGGGGGGTGAGGGGGGGTGCATGTATGTGGATTTGGAAGAGGCCAGGTAGACGGGGGCGGGTTATGTGTATGTATGTGTGGCGGAACACAGAGCTGGGAAGAGGCGACAACACCAAGTGAAGTGAAGTCCGATTACGAACAGGACATAAATCAGGAAAACAGCGAAGATATAGCCTACATCTTAAAACACAGCGTACTTAGAACAATCTGATGCAAACATAAATCAGCTGCTGACACCGTATAAGCATGAACACGTGAAGAGTAAGAGCCAACGTTTGTTTATAGTAAGAGCCAACGTTTGTTTATACGAAGGGCACACACACACACACACACACACACACACACACACACACACACACACACACATTCACCACCTCCAACACACACGCCCACTTCCCCCCACTCTGTCCCCCTCCCCTCAACACACAACCAGAAACGCGTACGTTCTTCTCTGTAGCCTCATCGATTGTTTTAATTTTCCACGAGGGAATATCAGTGGGCTTCGTGTTTGCCAAGTCAACAATGTAGTCAGTGTTCACTGACAAATTGCCTTTTGGTCTTGCCTGTGTGATGTTGGTGGTGGTGATTTGTGTGTATGCGTCTTGTGTGTGTGTGTGTGTGTGTGTGTGTGTGTGTGTGTGTGTGTGTGTGTGTGTGTGTGTGTGTGTGTGTGTGTGTGTGTGTGTGTGTGTGCAGGCGCACGCATACAGGCACACATACATAAAAATGCACACTCATTAACAAACAAGAACAAACAAACAAACAACCCCCCCACCCCCTCCCCCCCCCCCCCCCCACCCCCCCCCAAAAAAAAATAACACTCGCGCGCGCACGTGAGCACACACTGGAAAAAGTTCCTTGGTTTAATTCTGTTAAAAAAAACACTGGCTTCAACTGAAATTCTCCCACGTGTGGGAAAACGAAGGCACGCTCAACAACATTTAGCGAATAAAGTATATATATCATGAATAAACAAAAGGAAAACTATGTTCAATTTTGGAACAGTACAATGAACGGGACCATTTCAAGGATATCCTTTTATTTAAAAATTGCAAACTTATGCATTACAACCTTACCTGGTCAGCTGCAAAAATACTACACATGCAGGAGCATTATGTCGATTACGAATAAGTCCACATGAAATTGAGCGAGGATGTCACTGCGACTTAACTGGGAAAAACCGGCTATGCAAAGCATTTGGAGTTACAGAAGATGAACTGGACAAGTGTACAAGATCTCGCCTACGATGACAGTTAATTACCAGTCTTCGATTCATTGGCCAGTTGACATTGGCAACACAATAATCCAAACGCTGAGTTCTCTGTTGCCACTAAGTTATTTCCGACCAGGACTGGCAATATATATATATATATATATATATATATATATATATATATATATATATATATATATATATATATATATATATATATATATATATATATATATATATATATATATATATATGAGTGCTTTAAAGTTTGCAATCCATAACTATGTCTTCTGGAATATCCCGCATATACTCACAACTTATTGCTTTAACTTTTTGTTTGTTTGTTGTGTTTAGTTTATAGTGTCCATAATTCCTCTGGTTGGTTTTACGACAATTAAATGAGTTCTGAGTTCACACACACACACACACACACACACACACACACACACACACTCTCTCTCTCTCTCTCTCTCTCTCTCACCCCCACACACATTCACATCAAACACACCTACACCTACACCTACACCTACACACACACACACACACACACACACACACACACACACACACACACACACAACCGCCTATCTAAACTCTTCCAACCCTTCTCCCTGCCACCCCCACCCCCCAAACACACACACGATAATGCATAGAAACACACACACCCGCTCACCTCACCACACGTCACCACACACACACACACACACACACACACATCTCCACACATTTACAGTTGTGCACATCAGTTGGTATCAAAACAACGGACATGAGTGGCCAGATTGTTTTATTCAACCACGGACCTAGGGTGAGCACTACACAACCATTGTACAACTGAACAGCTACTGTTCAGCAACTCTCCCGCTATTGTATAACCACTCTACCACCACCACCACCACCACCACCACCACTACTACTACTACCACCACCACCACTACTACTACTACTACTACTACTGTGCAACTACTGTAAACTACTGTCAAACCATTGTCCGGCTACTGTACAATCACTGTTCAACCACTGTACAACCACTGTACAATCACTGTACAGCCACTGTACAGCCACTGTTAAACCACTGGACAGCCACTGTACAACCTCTGTACAACCCACTGGACAACCACCGGTCAATCACAGAACAGCCACTGTACAGCCACTGACAACCACTGTGCAGCCACTATACAACCACTGAACAGCCACTGACAACCACTGTACATTCTGTAGTGCTCCCTGTAATATCACGTGCATTATAACAGCCTTGTTTGAATATAGCACAGTCAGTTATGAAATTGATAATTCATTTGCGTGTTGTAGCTATCTTTCCTCCTGTTGCTACAAGTCGTGATTTGAACAGTTTCAGAACCTTGTCTTCTTTTGCTTGCTGCCGCCTTTGAGTCACACTTGTCCACAGGTAGAGAAGTGGGCTGAGTGCAGAGTTCAGCGGTGTCATGTACACAACCAGGCCATCATGGATGTTGTATGAAAAAGAAACGCCACAAAAAGCCATCAGCAAAACCAGACAGAATGACAGCCAGGTAATAATGAACGTGACAGAAAGTTTTCCTATCAGGTGAACTGCAGAGTAAGCCAATCTCATTGTAGAGTCTAGCACAGTTCTGTATTTTGGTGTTCGACTATACGTGATAGTTTGCCCAGGTACAATCACTGAACACAAAAGAAAGTTAGTAACTACAAAAACACTGAACCATCTGACATTTCTTTCCGGATTAATATTTTGAAATAAAGCCAGGCGACAGAGACCAGACTGGTCGTCAAGGCCCCAGTGTTCTAGTCCTGGAAGGAAGGGTACCAGTGACACCAAAATACTAACTAACCACATCCCTACACAGGTCATACGTAGTGAACGTGTATCAAACCTCCACGAGCCATTTGGAAAACAAAACAGTGCTACATGATCCAACGTGATAAACCAAATGACCAACACAGACACTTCACTGGATAAAAAATACAAGAAGCCACTCACTTTACAAGTCACACTCTTTGTCCATGATACTTCAAACTGCAGATAATTTCCATCAAACATTTCGTTAGCTATCAACGTGATACTGGTATGGATTCCCATACACACGTTAGCAAACAGCATGTTGGCAAACAATGTAGCACAGTTACTTCCAAACACGTTTATATCTGCTGGCAAAATTACTATGCAAGACAGGCTTCCCAAAATGGTGATGACTGCAATCAAGCAAAAGAAGGTTGTTTCCAGTTTCGCTGGCAGCAGCTCTCCACACGAAGGAAGAACAACGTCAGGTCCCTGGCATTTCAGCATGTTGGACTGTTTTGGAAGTACACTGCTACAACACAGTCTGTAGTTGGATGATGATATAAAGGTTAACGCATTTAACCCTGTCATCAGATCCAGAGGAAACTGACTGATTGGATTCGCTCTTATGTCTATTTCAACAAGTCGTGGCATATTTTTGAAGCCTGTAGATCCAATAGCATCGATGGCAGAAAATGACAAGTTTATATGCTGCACGAGAGGTAAGTACGTTGACAAGACAGTATTTGATGTTCGGAGAAGTGTTTTCGATATATCCACGAGCACCAGGGCATAGTGAACATGATTTTGCTGTGTGGTCGACATTTGTTTGAGAGGATTATTTTCCAAGTGTAGAATTCTAAGGTGTGGCAATTCCAGAAAAACAGATATGTTTAGAGTTTCCAGATGGTTACTGCTAAGTTCAATAAACTGCAAATTGACAAGAGCCATACGTGACACATTACCCAGGGAACAATATGATAAGGCCAGGTGAATAAGGAATGCATTTTTACTGAAGTCAGTGGGTGACATTCCTGATCCTGTGGCGTCCACATAACGAAGGTGAGGGAAAAACTGAGCAGAGAAGGGACGACTACATACGATCGAGTGACCTTGACACTGGCAATCCTCAGGACAGGTCATGTCACACACCATCTCGTCATCCCGCTGTGGGCACTGACCCCAGCCATCACACAGATGATCGCCATGAACACACAGTCTGGAACTTCGACATCGGTAAAAGCCTGCACACGTCACTGTCCCACAGTCTTGTTCATCTTCTCCATAAACACAGTCAGAAAACCCGTTGCATCGGGTGTACACAGGCAAACAGTACAGCCATTCTGATGTGCAGCGATAATGAGTGTCTGGACATGTTTCGTCAGTTGTCATCAGCAGCTGAGTGAAGTACCCAGTACCATCCAGACTGATGTAGATCAGTTGCGTTCGGTCTTTGACATTGACTGCGTGATATAATATGTTATTTTCAGCACAGTTGATCTCATCAGAATCATCCAGACAGTCTGAAAAATCGTTACAATGCTGACTGCTCAATACGCACTGGCCGTTAGAGCACAGGAAACCTGAACATGATGGAAGTTGACAAAATGACTCATCACTGGTATCTGGACAGTCCTGTCTGAAGTTACACACTAACGTGTAATGAAGAGTGGTGCTGTCATCATCGCATTCAAACAAGTCATGTGTGTAAACATACGTTTCAGATGGGACCAACACGTTCTGGTTATCGCTCACATTCTGCATCTTGCAAGACAGTGAATGCGTGTATTTCCTGCAGTAACTACCAGGATCACACTGCAGATATGTGTGCGTCATATGATGATTGGTGCAAACAGACAAAGCCTGCTGTGTAGCTGCCAGTGCGTACTGGGGAGAGTGGAATGGTGTTGGATGAATCCGAGGAGGAAACAATGTGATATACTGTGATTTTATTTCACAGAATGCTCCATCATAGTTTTTACTTTTCGAACCATAATGACAAGGTGATCCGTGAAAATCAGTCTTTGATTTATAAAGCACCATCATTGATGTTAAGAACATGTATTGGTTTCTTTTCAATGGTTCATAAAGTCCATCACTCACTGCAAAATGATCCATATTGTAAATCAGTGCAATGTCAGACCATTTAATAAACTTGCTATACATATATGGCACTGAGTACCATCCTGACGGGAAACCAATAATCAAATGAAAAGCTGCGTAGTTGTTAAGAATTTGGAGAGAGTCGTCTTGTTCCTGTCTTGATTTCAGTGCGGCAACACTTCCCCCAATCTTTCCGCAATCGATCTCCAAAAAATTATAGGAAAATTCCATTTTCCTGTTTGAACTGATTAACGTAAAACATTTGTTTCTTGAAGCCACCAGACCTTGGCACCCAGGACTGCTGAAGGGACAGTGTTCTGTCTCATCACGACCATCCTCACACTCTCTCTTCAAATTACAGTCCAGAGTGTGCTGAAATGTATAATAATGATTCACAGAACAATTGAAAAGGCCGCTGGGGAGCTTATGTGGTTGATCACTCTCAGAAAGAAAGAAAAATTGTATTTTCAAATTGCGTTGACTATCTAAGTGATACATGAACTTGATTTGAATATATGAGACAAGGAAAACAGAAGCTGGTTCATAGTTCATAATACACACACTTTCAGCACGGTGGTGACTAGTCTGTGGATTTCTGGAGACAATTTCTATCTGCTCGAGTGAACTGCAATCAACGAACCTGTGTGACTGTTGAAAACTAATCATGATGACGAAACCTGATGGTGCCTGAAGGACTTCGTCGTATTGAAGCTTGGGGCCATGTAACATGTGTGGCATTGCCATGAAGCCAGAATGTTCTGATGTATATTTCTTAATCATATTATGTCGTTCAGTCCCAGTCACATCAATCTGAACACGAGGGATGTTCTCATTAACAATGCACATTCTGTTGCCTCTTACTTCGTTATAATATTCTGGAAGACCATGTCGGTCACACATAATGCGAAATACGTCAGCAGAATAGAAACCACTAATGTAAGAACTCCACGAGGTGGAGCCACACCAGTATGCCAGTCTTCTAACGTGAGCACGCACATGCATGTGCCGTGGTACGTGCAAGCACAGATGACAATAAGTAGTGAACTCGCCACACACCCCATACACCACTCCCTGACCTTCGGACTTTGGCAACGTATACATTGAGCAGGATGACACGTTCGCATTGACGATTGTCACGTTTGTGCTGTTTTTGGTATAGAGATATTCTATACCCGGACACATATTGCTCATATTAAAACCGCTGTTTGTGGTCTTGATGATGATCATGTTCCCTTGAGCTGCTCGGATTGACACACACACACACACACACACACACACACACACACACACACACAGGTGATAAAAACTCCAGAGAGAGCTGGACAATACAGGATCTTCAGAGAAGAAGCCCCCCTTAGTCAAGTGTCTCGGCCCTTAACCCCTTATACTCTAAGGGGGCCGGCCTACACCCAGGTCATGACTCCTGGATGCCCTTGTATTGCCGCCGTTTTTTTCTAACCTGGTCCTCAGCAAGTTCCAACCTGCTCCTTCAGGGTGGTCACCACTTCAGGACTAAGTCACCTTTCTAGCAGACGTTTTATCTACTGAGGAAAATTTAATCCTCATGAAAATTACCTCTTCTGGGTGCGCCTACAGATTTGCCATCTTAGCCTTCGCGTTCGATATGCCCACATCGCCATCCCAGTACACAGTCTGTGGTCGAAGGGCTATCTACATTTCGAGTCTGTCTGGGGCGATCTGGGGCCAGTGGTCTTGAATCTAAGTAGCGCGATTGTCTTAACGGTGATGGAGCGATATGAGCGGACACCACTTCAACACGGTGGGACGGGTTGCTGCGTCATACAACATGGCCCCTTCAATATCCAGCGACGGCTGCCCGGGTGAACCACGTTGAGATGGCTGGGTCAGAAAACACGGGACTAATGCTCCGATAGAAACTTAGTAAGACTTGTGTGTTGGCATGTCTTAGTATAAGAGTTATCGGAGTGTTTGTGTGTGTGTGTGTGTGTGTGTGTGTGTGTGTGTGTGTGTGTGTGCGTGCGCGCGCGCATGCTCATCATTTTCACAAGTGGCAAAAAGCACCCCCTCCCCCTGCAAACATGAACGCATACACAGATATACACACGCGCCACGCGCACGCACACACTCAGTGACTCACTCGCTCATACATACACAGGGAAATGAACCTTGACTAGACAACCATCTTTATTTTGAGGAAAATCACACACACACACACACACACACACACACACACACACACACACACACACAGGTGGAGGTGTCTTACTAGCCTCTGGCACTGACCTGGTCTGACCTTTTCATGACGAACTGACTTTGAACAACGGACCACAAGTTTTGATCACACCTTATGATTTGACGACTAAAATCAAGATGGATTGTAGTCACGGAAAAAAGGAGCCAGATTATCAACTATACATGCAAACACAAAGCACCCAAACACACATATGAACATAAGAATAAATAAACAAACAATAATTTAATTTCTTTCTTTCATGGATAAGATGTGCGTAGCTTCATTGAATTGTAGAGAATGTTTTAAAAAAATTCAAAAGAGTATCACTTTTTCAATATTTGAAAAGCAAGAAGTTCAATATTGTTTGTCTACAAGAAGCACACATAACTCACTGTCTTCTTCTTCTTCTTCTTCTGCGTTCCCCGTGATCATGGTCTCAGACTTTGCAGTCCTATGCTGGAAATGAAGGTGGTGGTCTTGATGAGGTCTTCTTTGGTGCCCCAGAGCTTTTCTGCCAGTGTGGCTCCATAGGGCCACTGCTGCGTCCGTGCATCTTGATACAGGGAGCAGGACTGCAGGATGTGCTCCGGGGTTTGTGGGCCTGTCTTACACGGGCAGTCAGGAGTGTGTGACAGCTTTATTGGGTGTGACTTACCTGTATGGGAAAAACAGTGGGGAGGGGAACAGACAGAAGTAAGGGAGAAGTAATTTTAGTTGCAAAACATTTCACTGGGAGAGTACAATCAGAGATGGCACAAAGTAGAATCTTAATCGTCTCAGTCTCACACGAGAAAAGTAATTTTCATCTAGCAAACATATATGCTCCAAACATTGCCTCAGAAAAAGTAGCCTTTTTTTAAGATAGAACTTCAGCAATACGGTAATGACTTTAATTACAAAAAAACTTTATTTTGTATGGTGACTTTAATTGTGTTCTTGACAACAACCTTGATGTTTTATCGGGTCAACCTCATCGGGAAAACGAAATACAGGAACTTAACAGATTAAAGCATGTTCTTAATTTAACTGACATCTGGAGAATATTCCACATGAAAGAACAAGATTATACCTGGTGTCGCAGCAACCCATTCATAGCCCGTCGCCTTGACTATTGCTTTATATCAGAAAGTATAATACATCATTTAGTAACATGCGAACATATCATAGCTCCAAACTCGGATCATAAAGCAGTTATAATTGCGTTTAACAACAATGAATTTTCACGTGGTCCAGGATACCGGAAATTCAATAACAGTTTCTTAAAGAATGGCACTTTCGTACAAAGAATGAATGACTCACTGAAAGACAGCTAAAGGATGATGATGCGGACTATGTGACAGATTTGGATAGATGGGAAATGTGCAAAGTCGAAATAAGACTTTTTTTGTAGCGAATTTGGTAAAGAATTATCCTGTCAACGAAGAAATAAGTCCCAAAAACTAAACATGTAGATTTTAGAGGAAGAGAAGCACTTATTAAAGATCCTACAAACGAGGAAACACAGACTAATTTCATGCACTTAAAACAACAATTAGAACTGCTACAACTAAAGGAAGCAAAAGGTGCGCAGATACGATCAAGGAGTAAATAGACTGAAGACGGTGAACGTAACATTAAGTATTTCTGTAATTTAGAAAAAAGCTAGAAGGAAGAGAAAAGCTATGACAAGGTAGCAAAAGGAAACGGGGGAAACAATAACTGATCAGAACGATATATTTTAAGAGCAAGTCTCATTTTACAAAAAAAAAAATCTTTACAACCAAACAACCACATATGACAACATACAAGAAGAAACTAACACATTTCTAGAGACTGAAAGTTTCCCACGCTTAGACGAAGATGAATCCGCTTCATGTGAAGGACTGGTTACAAAGAAACGACCATGGCTTTAAAAAAACTTGAAAAATGGTTCTGCTCCGCGATGTGACGGAATTACGATAGAATTTCAAAAATTCTTTTGGGTCAAACTAGGCAGAATAGTGACAAGTTCTTTTGTTGATTCTTTTCATAAGGGTGAACTGTCTTATGCACAAAACATGGGGTAATTACGATATTACACAAAATGAAAGAATTAGAAATGTTACCAAAATGGCGACCTATTACCTTAACTCTCTCCATACGAACGGCGAAAGAGACGACGTTAACAGCGTTTCACCCCAATTACCACCATCAAAATATTGCAAGCAGAAGGCTCTTGTACTGAAGAGGTGAATGTTGACAAAGAATAACACAATTCTGACGACGGAAGCTAAAGGTTGGGTCATTGAGACACCCACTGGACATCCGAGGGGTCTGTGTAGAGGAGAAGAGAGAACTGGCCGTACTGAGTGAGTTAACCAACTCTAACTACAAAATAGTAGTGAAAGTTTCATCAGAAAGACTTTTTTAACCTATTTTTTATTCAGTTCACAAGTACAAGATGGTAAACAATCGTATATATTTGTCTTTTTTCTTTTAAGAAAACAAACAAAACAAAACAGAAAAAACAAACATACACCCCTCCTCTCCAAAAAACAACAACAACAACAACAAAAAAGAAGAAGGAGAAGAAGAAGAAAATGAAAATTTGTATTTTGTATTTGTATTTCTTTTTATCACAACAGATTTCTCTGTGTGAAATTCGGGCTGCTCTCCCCAGGGAGAGCGCGTCGCTACACTACAGTGCCACCATTTTGTTTGTATTTTATCCTGCGTGC
>NC_134876.1:23395434-23420434 GCF_041734735.1 Babylonia areolata | reverse complement strand
CCCTCGCGCATGCACAAACGCACTCAAACACACAGACCCACACATGCACACAACACACACATACACACACGCACAGAGGCTGCCACTGATTGGCCGCAAGAGGGATGGGAAAAGATCTCTGATGCCAAGAACGTGGCGTCTAGTGTGCTGCTCAGTATATTGTATTTGGAAAAGCCCACAGAGACTCTGTTCTGTTTTGAAGAAATTTGCGCAATGTTGGTTTGGAAATGATGCCGATATTTGTTTGATTTGCAAAGCATCGTGCTCTACCTTTCATGCTATTTCTTTGAGGCGATCGATGGTGTGATGGCCTTGTGCCTGTTCTTTTTTTATATTCTTTGACTTTTCTGAGGATTTCCGATTTTCCTAGATGTAGGCCGCTCGTTGTTGTTGCGTTACCAGCAAGTCTGTCAGCTCGCTCATTTCCCTTAACACCTCCATGTCCCGGGCAGTATGACCATGTGAGTTTTTTTAATCTGAAAGTTGTGCAGTGCCTTCTGCCACTCTGGGCTTCCCATTCTATTATCAATTTTCTGTATGAGGTTCATTGAGTCGGTTAGAATCATGGCATGTTGGTTTCCGGGCATATGGATGGACGATAGCCACTGGAGGGCATGTGTCACAGCTTCGGCTTCCATCGTTAGGCTGGAGGTTGTGACTTTGTAGGCAGCATGCTCTTCCCTAATTGTTTTTCCATTTTGTTTCGCAGTGAATCCCCAACCGGATTGGTCTTTGGTGATTGAGCCATCTGTGTATATGATGATGCCCTCTTCTTTCGACATCAGAAAGACTTAGTAAAGTAGTACATAAACTAATTCACGACGACCAAGAAGGTTACATTAAAGGTAGAAATATTGCAACAGTTTTAAGATCTATTGACGACGTAATACATTATCTAAGTAAACGTAACGAAACCGGGTATTTACAAGCCATTGATTACTGTAAACATTCGATTCTATATCGAAAACATTTCTTTTACAGGTCTTCGACGTTTTCGGCATTGGAGCCGACTTCCAAAGATGGGTTCACATTCTAAATAACGGTTCTTCCAGCTGCATCTACCATGGAGGTTGGGTTTCTGAACCTTTTGCAGTAACATATGGAATTAGACAGGGATGCCCCTTTTCTCCACTGGCATTTGTTTTGGCTGTAGAATTGTTTGCTATAAAAATTAGAAATTGCATAATCGTAGACATTAAAGTACCCTCATGTTCTGGTAACGATAATCCAACTCACTTCAAAATTAAGCAAATAGCTGACGATACCACTTTATTCCTTAGAAATAGAGAATACATAATGAAAGCTTGGAAATATTTAATTTATTCGAAAGATTATCTGGCTTGAAACTAAATACAGAAAAAAAACCAACTAAGGCCACGACGACTGGTCAAAATAACAGAAACGAAATTCTCCCATTTACTTTATTAAATAACATGAAAATGTTAGGTATTTATTTTCAAGCAGATACGATGGCACAGGAAATTGAAGATAATCGGACACAAAGAATAGATCAAATAAATATATTGACAAAGGAATGGAATAAGCGTGATCTTAGTATTCAAGTTAAAGTAGTAGTTATAAAGACATTCGTGATTAGTCAGTTAGTTTACGTAATGAAGTCTATTGGTCTTCCACATCGTATTCTTTGCAAAATGAATACAGCTTTCTACAGGTTTCTATGGCAGAAAAAAAACAAAGTAATAGAAAGGCATTTGAAAAGGTAAAGCGGAAAGTGATGGAAGCTGAGTACAATGCAGGAGGCCTTAAAATGATAAACATGATTACTTTTTAGAAAACAAAACTTTAGCAACACACAATGTCTTAAACAGCAGTAATTTCCAGAGTCAGATGATATTCAACAACTCTTTGATCACATACAAACACAAAACTTAATTTTTTCAAACATGGCAAGAAAATGGGATTGAAATGATTAAAGACTTAATTCATGCAAGCGAAAACCGGCTACTTATTTCAGAAGAAATGCAGACTCAGACTGCACAGAAGAAAACAAACGTGATGCTTGAATATAATCTTACCCATTCTCTTCCCAAAAACATGGATTCAGTGGATACAGAAAGGAGAAAAACATAATGATACTTACGTATGTGAGGTTCGTAGGAAAAGCACAAACCCCAGAATCATTAAGAATATGTTATTTGAAAACGAAGAAACAGTAACTCCATGTGCGGTTAATTTTTGGTCAAGAAAATCTGAAATACATTTAGATGAGTCAGCATGGTCAAGAGCCAATGATGTTACAAAAGAAGTCAGATTAAAATGTAAAATTGTACACAACTTTTATCCTACAAACATTCTTCTTTGTAAAATGAAAGTTAAAGAAAATGATAAATGTTCTTGCTGTTCAGACACTGTCGATTACATTGAACTTTTTCTTTGAATGTCCATTTGTACGCAGCTTTTGGTGTCATATAGAAAAATCGATCAATTTAAAAACAGATCTTAGATTGAAACTTTCAGTAATTGATGTACTTTTTGTGTCGACAAATCAGATCGCCTGCTTGGATATCACAAATACATTAATTACATAATCATTGTACGCAAAATGTGTATAGATCTCTAGATAAGCCTCAGAAGTCACCTGAATCCATGTCAATAGATGTAAAAAAAAAAATAATAATAACACACACACACACACACACACACACACACACACACACACACACACACACACACACACACACTGTACGCAAACACCTTTAACATATTAATTTTTGTTTCATTTATTAGTATCATTATCATCATTACTCAATATTGATGTTTATCTCACGGACTTGCCGAATGAATGTGATGTAAAATGTCATTAATGCGCATCGTATAATGTAAATATGTTATTCATTTTCAGGTGGTGTACGACGAGTTGTCCTGGGGACGACATGGCGAACGTCCTTGATCAATGCGTCCGGCAGAAGAACAATCGCTGTGTGTCGCTTCCGGGACGACCCTGCCACCTGTCCTGGCGTCAACTTTCCCTTTTTGTCCCCTTTTTTAAAGTTCATTTTTGTTTTTGTTTTATTTTGTTTCAATAACTAATGTTCCTCTAATTGTATGTCCTCGATTAATGTGCACTATACTTCCTAAGATGATTTCGTTCTTATCCGACACATGGATCCTACGTAATCACATCAGAGCAACCTAAATCTCCGACAACTCCAAACACATGTATAATGGTAAAATATTCAATGAAACAGTCCATGAAACAGAACATCCAGAAGAAGAACTTTGATATTTAGAAGAATATTACTTTGAATACATTTAGAAAAAAAAGTGTATCAATAGAAAACTCACATGTAAAAAAAAAACAAAAAGAAGAGGGAAAAGGGAATGAAGAAAGAGAAAGAGAAAAAAAGAAAAATGAAACAAAAGAAAAAAAGTTTTTGATCTTTTTGCCAATGAAGAAGGCGTGTGAAAGAACACCCCCGAAAAAAAAAACACTAAAAAAAAAACCTAAAAAAAAAAAAAAGTTGTGCTCCACGACCTGCATACAACTGAGGCCTAAAAAAAAAAAAGAGAGATCTTATCTAAGTAAGAATCCCAGTCCTCTTTTTAACGGAAAGGCAGCATCCACAGTAAGTTTTTCTCAGTACTGATAACGGAAAAGCAGTATCCACCGTAAGTTTTTTCTCAGAACTGATAACGGAAAGGCAGCATCCACCATAAGTTTTTCTCAGAACTGATAACGGAAAGGCAGCATCCACCATAAGTTTTTCTCAGAACTGATAACGGAAAGGCAGCATCCACCGTAAGGTTTTATCGGTACTGATAACGGAAAGGCAGCATCCACTGAGAACGGAGAACGTGCAACTGTTTGAATTTTTTTCTGTAAACCATGTCAAACAGTTGCACTTTCAGTGTTCTTGGTGAGAAAATGAATGCGAACTGCAAAATTGATGTTTTGTTTCCTTTGACAATAAGTTCAGTGAATAACACACTCATACAGAATAATCAAACCATGCATGAACATATCATAGCAAGGAATTCGTGGAGAAATGAAATCCCAGGCTTAAACAGTGAGTTGAGTAAACATAGTCGTGCATACAACGAAGAAAAAGAAAGACGTTCCTACCGGCAACACCAAAGAGGCGAGGCAGGAATTACACACACACAGCAAACCCATATAATCGCCAGTGAACCCCTTTCCTTCGAAAGCAAATTGTTCATACAGATACAGTAATACTGGAATTTCCACATTTGGAAAGAATATGATTCACTACTCAGTACATTTCCCCAAAAGCACGGATTCCACTCAGATGCCGCAACACTGGAATTATTTTTTATGGAATACTGAACACATAATTTTATACGCTGTTAATCACAATGTAATTAATTTCTCCAAAAGCAGTGCTATACCGCCACATTGTATTAAAATAAACTGAAATGGACGCATGTACTGTCAATAAATAACAGTGGACAATATATGTAAGATATTTCCAGATTCTGTTCTGGAAAGGCAAAATTAATTGAAGACAGATACCAGTCTGATCATAGGCACTGGCTCGTTGTTTAATGATGAAGATCTGAGTACCTTTCGGGCTAAGGGTACGGTTAAACGCATAGCATACATTTAAGATCTCTTCAGTGCAGGGGTAAAACAACAGACAGTGGTGTTTCAAGTCATGAAATAATATCCAAAACAGCCTAAAACTGAGACAGACGACCTGGGGATATACCACTCTAGATAAACTGTGTGAATATTCAGCCTCCCAGAGTTAATTACCTTCTTCTGATGACATCATCAGTGACGTCATCATTTACGTACGTGATGCGTATTATAGCACTCAGGCGGTTTTGATTGAATATAACAGCTGTGTAATGATAAGTAAGTTTCAGTTTCAGTTTCACTTTCTCAAGGAGGCGTCACTGCGTTCGGACAAATCCATACACGCTACACCACATCTGTTGAGCAGATGCCTGACCAGCAGCATAACCCAACGCGCTTAGTCAGGCCTTGAGTGCATGCTTACATATTTGTGTACCTATGAAAGTGGATTTCATTTTACGTAATTTCGCCAGAGGACAACACTCTCGTTGCCATGGGTTCTTTTTCAGTGCGCCAAGTGCGTGCTGCACACGGGACCTCGGTTTATCGTCTCATCCGAAAGACTAGACGCTCAGTTTGATTTTCCAGTCAAACTTAGGAGAAAGGGCGAGAGCGGGATTCGAACCCACACCCTCACGGACTCTCTGTATTGGCAGCTGAGCGTCTTAACCATTCTGCCACCTTCCTCCTGAAGGATATAGGAATACAATACCAGCTACTTTACAACGTACAAGGAAAAACCCCAAACGCAAAACAATAATTCCACAAAAATTTTGGGCACGAGTGAGTTTCAGTTTCAGTAGCTCAAGAGGCGTCACTGCGTTCGGTCAAATCCATATACGCTACACCACATCTGCCAAGCAGATGCCTGACCAGCAGCGTAACCCAACGCGCTTTGTCAGGCCTTGAGAAAAAAAAAAGTAAAAAAACAACAACAAAAAACAAAAAATCATAAGAAAAGAACTACTACCACTAATAATAATATGTATAAGGCGCAAAAACTTGATGAAGTCAACACAAAATATAATAAATTAAAATAAATAAATAAATAAATAAATGTATAAGTAAATAAATAACGAACTAAATAATAATAATAATATCTTTAAAAATAATAATAAAAATAAATAAATAAATAAATAATAATAATAATAATAATAATAATAATAATAATAATAATAAATAAATAAATAAATAAATAAATAAATAAGTAAAATAAAATAATAAAAAAAAGACAACAATGATGATAAATAAGCAAATAAGTGAACGGTCGTTTACAATCTGTCCAGTAGATTTTAAAAGACAGAGATGAAACTGGCGAAACCCCACAGAGGGAATGACGACAGAGATAAGTGGAGGTGAGTGGTGTCTTCGCTGGTGCCCCAATGATATCAAGGGAAAGGTGAGGTGGTGAGGGGAGGATAGCATGTTCAACAACTTCATGGTTCAACAAAGAAAACAGAGGATTTAAGCGTTAATATTCACTTTCGTAAATGCAAGCGCGCGACACACACACACACACACACACACACACACACACACACACACACACACACACACAGAGTATTGTCTTAAATGGAAACTTCATTTATGCTGGAAATGAACCAAGAACTCTTGCCTCCAAAGTCTTTAGTTACAAAATTAAATACCACTGATACAGTCAGTCATATTTGTAAACACAACATTGCACAGCCTCGACTGGCACGATGTTACCTTTTATTCCTGTGACTTCTAACCTCTATGGTTTACGTGCATGTGATTCTTATTCTAAACACATACGCACGCACACACACACACGCACGCACGCACGCACGCGCGCGCGCGCACACACACACACACACACACACACACACACACACACACACACAGCGCCTATGCATTTAAACACTGAAAAAAAACAAACTTTATTGTTCTAAAAGCAGTTTATGGTTGATAATAAATCATTGCTCACATAGCTTTGGCTTCAGATGAACCCTTCTAGTGTATTTACTCTCGGCTGATTGATGTTGATTTCTGAAGAAACTTTAGAACTGAAGTACAAAGAACAACACTGAATCGTGAAATATGATTTATTTTATGTTTACACTGTCAGTGAGCGGATTATTGATTGGGACAATTTATCTTACCAGAGCTTTGATAAACCATTGCAGTACTGAACATGTTCATTAGAGGGGAAAGTGTGATATGTAGAATTCCGTTCTCATCCTGTCACAAGTCCAAGCACGTGGACGCATCAAGTTGACATGATTAAATATGATTATTAGTATCTGTGCCGTTTCTATTTTCCAGAAACTGTTCATATTAGCCCACCACAGGTTTAACACTTCCGCAGTGATATTGAAATTACTGTATAACGTGGAAGGATTGTGATATGTGCAGGTGTGTGAACATCAGAAGACTGAACTGTGTCTGGTCTGTTACCATCATCGTAATAAATGAAACCCTGCTGTTTATGCTTTAGTGAGCTGGGAAGTTTTATCATTATCATTTTTTTAATTAAACACTTTAGTCAGGTTAGATGTTCTCTTCTGCTACTGGTAACCATGTAACCGAGTATACCTGTTGAGTAACCTGTCGCATGTGAGAAGAAGAAGCATGTGGGGAATAAACCCGACAAGAAAATCAGGTCTGGGGAAGGATGGGCTCTGTCAAATTTCACTTGCCCAAGACCATCAGTCGACCGTCACCACGGCGGAGGCACTTGACGATCATGTCAAGACGGCATCGACGACTTGAACAAGAGAACAAGATCTCGTCCAGCTTGTCAGAATATAAGGCGAAACTTCGAAAAGAGTTGGCATGGACATCAGCATCGAAAAGACGATGTTGATGGCAAGCAACAACACCATTAATATTAATATAACTATCCAGGGACAGACTCTAGGAACTGTCCAGCTATTCACCTACGCGGGATCCATCATCAGTAATAAAGGATCCAAACCAGAAATCCTCTCAGGGGTAGCAAAGGAAACATTGGCACTGTCCGGACTGAACCCTATATGAAAGGACAGCAACATCTTGTAAAACAAAATCAGACTGTTATATTCCATCTTCCTGTATGCTCGATCTCTCGACAGCATTTGACACAATAGGTCACGATATCCTTCTCGGCCGTCTTGATCACACTTTTGGAATATACTACAGCTATCACTTGGTTCAGATCTTACCCTTTCAATTGCAGACAAATAGTGTTCATTTCAAGTTCCCATTCTGAATCCAGACCTCTACCTGTTCGATATGTTGTTCTCCAAGGTTCAGTTCTTGGTCCAATACGTTTTAGTCTGTACACTCGGCCCCTGTCCAACATCATCAGTGAACACCGATGTGATTTTCACAAGTTTGCATATGGCACTCAAGTCACAAAAGCTTCTTTCCCACGTTCTTCTGCTATCCTTCGCAAAAGCATGGGAACGTGCATTGTTGTGGTGAAGGAATGGATGCTGTCAATAATGTCAAGACAGAAGCCATGCTTGTAGGCCCTAGATCTGTGCTTAGTCATGTCTCGGACCATTCCTAGGCTGTCTGCAATGCTGTTGTCATCTTTCAAGTTTCTGTTGGAAACCTGGGTGCATATTTTGATTCAGCTCTGCTCATGCATGACTATGTCAGTAATTTATGCAAACTGCAACTGAGAAAAATCCGTACCATGTGCTCTTGCGTTGTATAATGTACTGCTGTATATGTACTCTTTTATGTGAGGCGCTTAGAGCCCACCATCTATAAGGAGTTTGCGTCATACAAGTACACTATATTATCAGTATAATTATTATTGTTATTATATATTTTTTATGCAACATATAGAAGAAAAAAAAAACAATTCAAGTATCCTATACAGTGATTACATAACTAATGAACAAGTGCACCGAACCATCAAGCAGCACATTGGACCTTATGAAGATCTTCTCACATTAAGTAAGAAAAGTAGGTTATGCTGGTATGGCCATGTAGCAAGATCCAATGGCCTAGCTGAAGCCTTCCTCCAAGGAACTGTTCAACGAGGAAGACGAGGGAAAAGACAGAAGAACGTTGGACTGACAACAGTGCAGAATGGACAGAAAAAGCAGTTGCAAAGACCAAGGCTTTGACACAAAACCGACAAACCTGGAGAACAGTTCTTCTGTGCAGCGCCCCAGTAACTCTTCACAGAATTGAGGGAAGAAAAAAGAAGAAGAAAAAAAACAAAAAACAACAACAACAACAACAACAAAAAAACACTCATTGTCGGTCATGTGCATTTGGACAATTGAGTTTCTGTAAATAATATACCATTCCATTAACTCTCTCCAAACGAACGAAAGAGACGACGTTAACAGCGTTTCACCCCAATTACCATCATCAAAATATTGCAAGTGGAAGGCTCTTATACTGAAGAGGTGAATGCTGATAAAAAATACCACAGTTCTGACGACGGAAGCTAAAGGTTGGGTCATTCAGACACCCACCGGACATCCGAGGGGTCTGTTTAGAGGAGAAGAGAGGACTGGCCGTACTGAGTTAGTTAAAGACAGAAACACAAAAATACAGTCGCAGCACACGTTATCAAAGCTGTCACAGAAGGAAATCCCAGTTTCTGAATGAACCAGCTGCATGTCGCCAACAGACAGTCACATCAGTGAGCACACTCCATCCCAAGTCTATGAAAGCAACCAGGTTTGTTATTTCTACACATCCATTTTCAACATGAAATTTTTGATGGAAGCATGAATACCTTCCCTGAAAAATGTACTTTTTTTCCCTCAGAGAGCTGAACCTAAACATCCATTCACCATGCTGACATTTCAATCACTCACATCTCTAACTGTTACTTCGGCTTCTCAAGCGAACCAGTAGGGCTTTTCCCTTCTCCCATTGCCTTGAATTCTGCACCTGTTTGACATGGTTGAGTATATGACACCAAAATGGTGAGTTTGTATCATAGTCCCTTTTTGGTTATATATACTTACTGTGTCAAACTCAAATTCCCGCTTGTACTTCCCTGCTGTTCTTGCCGTGGTTTCTGCGGGCATTCTTTGTTGGCCACTGAATGGCACTTCATGCTTAGCTATTTGGGGACTGGCTACAGACACTCTCAACTAGATCTCGTGACCAGTCGTCAGCTGTGTATTAACTTCCATTCTCAACACATATATAAGGTGCGTGCGCGCATAAGTGTGTGTGTGTGTATGTGTGTGTGTGGGTGCACGCACACGCTTTTTAGAAGAGGCAAGAAGCGGACACTGTCCAGTGCTCACGTTCAATGACAACAGAAACAGACACAGACACACACACACACACACACGCACACACACACACACACACACACACACGCACGCATGCACGCAAACATACACACAAGCGAACGCTCATACATGCGTGTGCACAGACACACACTGACACACACGCGCAGGGAGGCAAGACGAGAAGATATATCAATCTTTTAGTTTTTACGGAAATAAGCCGTGGCAGGGGTAGCTGGATGTTGGGGAAAATGGTTAGGATGTGGAAGGAGAGCTGGAAGCTGTAATGGGGGATGTAGTGACAGTGGTGTCCAGCTGTTCTGTACCTTTCTTTATATGTCTGTGTTGTCTGTGCTGAGTGAATATGAATAGAGCTTGTCTTGAACTCCTGATCACTTTAGTCTTTCTGGCTACGGGTGTGTGAGTTGCAGCTTTCCCTGTGTGTTCGGTCGTGCCAGGCTGTTTTCGGATGAAGACGGATGTCTCCGAGTCAGATTCTTTCAAGTTCTTGGTTGGTCGCTTGGTTGTCTTGTGGTTGTTTTGTGTGTGGTTTGGCTAAAAATGATTTTGCTGCTAGCTTGCTTAAACTATATGATGATCGAGTATTATGCATTAGCTGTCTTTTTTGACATTTGGTCTTGTTTTTTTCATGAATGGCGTATTGCTCCACAGAAACCAAAGCCTTGGTGATTGTGATGACATCACCATCGACTGGTTATATCACCTTAAACAGAACTGTCCCCATTCCGCGTCATGGTTCTTTGTGGGCACATGTACATGTTCCTTCGAACAATATAGTCATGGTCATTTTCAAACCGACAGTGAAAAGTCCCATGCGTTTTACTCTTGTGTATTTTTCAAATTTTTCAAAACCTGACAGTCTTTATAAGACAACGAAACGTCATAGGGTGCCCTCATATCGACCAGAACCTTATTTTGCGAATGTGTATGATGCTGTAAAGGTCGGGGTTAATCTTGAAAGATGTCCTGATGACATTTGCGTTCCGCCTTTATTTTTGTTATATTTCTCTTTCTTCCCTGCTAACAAATCATTAAAAAGTTGTCCAGTGGCTTATGGAACTGCTCAGTAGATCACGTTTCCAGTTTTCTACATCACCTGGAATGCAACCTGAGGACAGAGTGTGAAGACGGACGGGATGAAACAGGACAATGTCCATTCAGCAGTCCGCACTGCCAGGGTTGGGTGCCCATGTGTAATGGTTGTTTCACAGTAGTGCATGGTCTTGAGCGCATTATCGGTGCAACTGATATCAATGAAGTAGCAGATGAGTACTGTAATTTTTTGGAGGCACACTGATGATGCCCATGTGTGTTTTTAACTTGCTTGAAGCGTTTTACACTCAAACACGTATCTGGCCACAAGATAGTGCTAGGTTTGTGTATGGTTTATATTCTAATGATGAATCATTGCCTATGATGTACAGACATAGTGCAGTTAGTGCAAAAAGAATTGTATATCATCATAATGCTTATGATATCGTCCGTTGCATCTATAGAAAGAGAGGGTGTGTAATACGTGATTCTATCTCATCAGAATTCAGAAATGATAGGTGTCAAATATCTCGAAGTATCTCGTACAAAGCAGTTTGCGGAATAAAGAACAACAGAACAGACGAAAACTCGTATTTGAATGAAATTTTCATGGACAATGAAACCTGTGCGTTACTTCCAGACAAATGTCCGTACAAAAGTGCGATGATGGTCAAGTAACATACTCATTTCTTTTGACTGGCTCTACTCAATATGATGTGTGTGGTCAACGTCACACATCGTATGTTCATGACCATTTCTCAGTGGTAGAAATCAAAACTAAAGCAAATCATTACAGTTCAATAAATATATATGAATGCGATGACCACGCCACAACTCTTTCGTACACACTGGTATGTAACTTCATAAGTGACTGCCGCGATGACAGTGATGAAACATTTTGTGTTCATTCTTCTTGTGTCCAACAGTTCACATGCACCAATGGTCAGTGTCTAGATTTTGACAGGGTATGTGATGAAATGTTCCACTGTCATGATAAATCTGACGAAAGACATTGTGATGGAAGCCAAAACATCCCTCTTAAATCTGTTCCACCTCCTGTTGTTATCAATTTTGATGGCATAACCAAATTCATCTCAACACCAATGGATTCCAATGACTCTTGTCCTAACAGTCACTATCGTTGTCCTGGGAAAATCCATGCCTGTCTGCCTGTCTACACACGATGCAATGGAATGTATGACTGTTCTGGTCTCCAGGATGAAGAGGGATGTGTAGAGATGAAGTGTCCAGGATTTTTCAGGTGCAGATCTTCCACAACCTGTTTGCACAGCGACCATTTGTGTGATGGTTGGCCTCACTGCCCAATGCATGACGATGAATCGTTTTGTGAAGTGACCTGTCCTGGGGGCTGCCTGTGTCAAGGTCACACATTTCTGTGTCATCAGTCTTTCTCTGCAGCAGTCTTTGTTCATCTGCGCTACTTGGACGCCACAGGTTCAGCTATGACACTATCAGATGTGAGCAACAACACCTATCTGATTCATCTTGTTCTTGCCAACTGTTCTATGTCCATCTTGCCCAGTGTGAAGATGTTGAACTTAAGGGTTTTGAATCTTGATGGCAACCAACTTCAGCATGTCAACATGGCTTTGTTTCTCGGATTAGAAAATCTACAGTTGTTGTCTCTGTCTGACAATCCTCTCACCTCACTCCACACTGACCTTTCATCCCCTGCCCAGTTACGTGAACTCACAGAGATAGACCTGTCTTACACCTTATTGACTGTGTTCAATAGTGAAGTTATGTCATTATTTCCAAGATTATCAAAACTGAATTTAACTTCAACTTCCATTCACACAATCAGCGAAAGTGGATTTCAGTACACACCGAAGTTAACTGGTCTGTATATGGAAAGTAGTCCGTTAAAATCATTTCCGTCTAACATTTTCAAAGATATTTCACATCTCCGTGTCATATCTTCAGGCAATTATAAAATTTGCTGTACTGCCATACTGCCCCATTATTTTACTGATTTACATGATTCATCATGTCACGCTCCAAAAAATGAAATTTCTTCCTGTGAAGATTTATTACAAACATGGACATACCGAGTATTTTTGTGGTTGATCACCTGTCTGTCACTTGCTGGCAATGTCTTCTGCTTCTGTGCACGTTTGTTTGCTGGAACCATGTCATCTTCAAGTGGATTCAGTGTGTTTGTCACCAACCTTACCATGGCTGACTTCCTCATGGGCGTTTACATGGCTATTATCGGAGCGGCAGATGAACAGTTCCGTGGCAGATATCTCTACTATGATGACATATGGACAGGCAGTGTGACCTGTAAAGTGGCTGGAGTTTTGTCCTTCTTATCCAGTGAGGTATCAGCTCTGATCATATGCCTGATTACACTGGATCGTTTTGTTGTGCTTTGTTTTCCATTCAGCACCTTACGATTTAAGAGGGCATCAGCAGCAGTGGCGTGTCTGCTGGTGTGGATGGCGGGGTGGATTTTAGTCTTGCTGCCTTTACTTCCAGTGACATCACACTGGGAGTTTTATAGTCAGACAGGTATTTGCATTCCTTTGCCAGTCACAAGACAGTATTCGAAAGGAAAGATGTATTCTTTCAGCGTCATGATCGTATTTAATTTCATTCTGTTTTTACTCATCTCTGCTGGTCAAGCTTTCATCTACTGGTCAGTACAGAGCAATGCTTTGAAAACCAATAATTCAAAAGTGTCACGCGACTTGATCATAGCTCGCCGTTTGATCACTGTTGCCGTAACAGATTTTATGTGCTGGTTTCCTATTGGATTGTGTGGGTTTATGGCACTGGCCGATACTCCCATTCCTGGAGAAGTAAATGTGGCTTTATCTATATTCATATTGCCTCTTAACTCTGCTATCAATCCTTTCCTGTACACTTTCAATACCTTGGCAGAAAAACGGAGAAAGTCCAGTGAGGTGACATTGCTAAAATGGCTGGAATCTCACGTTGACACTCTTGACATTCCTCGGGATTCGTGATGTGCAGTTGTTGTTTTTTTAACTGTGCTTGTGTACGTACGTTCTCCATCTGTCTCTGTCTGACTGTCTGTCTGTCTGTCTCTCTGTCTGTCTGTCTGTCTCTCTCTCTCTCTCTCTCTCTCTCTCTGCTGACTGTGAAGGATTACTCAAAGACTTGTTTACAGACAATCTTGACCTGACTGATGACATCGAGTTTGACAGAGTTCATCGCCTTAGTTCTAAGCCTGACTCGCCCATCATTGCTCGTTGCGTGTTTTATAAGCAAAAAGTGAACATCTTGAAATGCAAACGCAAATTACAAGGCACCAACATTTTTATTGGTGAGGACTTCTCCAGGCGTGTGAGAGAGATCAGAAGGAGACTAACCCCACACCTGAAGAAAGCGAGACAAGATGGGAAGAGAGCTTCCATGGTGTTTAACTATTTGTTGGTTGAGGGTAAAAGGTACACAGTAGATGGTGGTGACAGGCTAGTTGAAATACGATAGGGAATCGGCCGGTCCTTGTGTTCTGTTTTTCATCAGGGTGTAAAATTTAATTCAACACCGGTGTTTTTGCCCAGTGTCACCGACACTGATGCTGCACGTGAAAGTGTAAACATGTGCGTGAACGTTGAGAGTGCTGCACAGAGCAGTGTGTGTTGTGATTTGCCTTGTGCAAACAGGTCAGTGTGTGAGCATGGGTGTGACACAGATGTGTTCAATGATTCGTGTACAGCCAGCCATCTCAGTTCCGATGGCAATGAAAACAATAATACTTTGAATAATAAAGCAAAGTTTCTTTCTTTTTTACATTGGAATGTAAATGGACTATTGTCCAAGTTATCTGATACAGATTTCACTTCATTTGTCTGTTCTTTCGATTTTATATGTTTAGCTGAAACTTTTGTCGATGAATTTACCAATATTTTTTCCGGATACGAAAGTGTGTGTATCCCCGCAGTAAAATTCACAACACAAGGGAGACGATCTGGGGGTCTGGTATGTTTAATTAAAAATGATTTAATGGTTTATGTTGAAGAAGTAAAAATTAAGGCTTGTAATTTTGGCGCCTTTGTGATTAACAAAACGTTGTTTGGAATTGGGAAAGATGTATTGTATGTATTTTGTTATGTACCACCTGAGGGTTCTCCGTTTTATTCATATTTTGATTGTGTAAACGGCATTGCGTTATTAGAAGAATATTTAACCGATTGTTTGTTGGCTTATGGCGATCTTCATATACTGTTGTGTGGTGATCTGAACAGTAGGGTTTCAAATGTTTCTCATCATTGTCAAGGGTGTTGTGATGTTTTAGATTTCCAGTACGCAAGCCATCCAGTAAGCACAGGTAGATGTTCTCAAGATATGTCATTGAATAATTACGGAAAACAGTTGGTGAACTTGTGCACTGCTTTTGATTTGTGTATTCTTAATGGAATGTGTTATGGCGACCGTCAAGGCTGCTACACTTTCGTGTCAGACAGTGGATGCAGTGTTAATGATTATTTTCTGATGTCTTGTGACCTATTTTCGTTTCTGTGTGACTGCTGTGAGTTGACTGTGTGTGAGCGGTTTGAATCTGACCACATGCCTGTTAAGTTTTGTTTGAATTATCTGGACGCTGATGAAAATGATAAGCAAAGCAAAACTGATTATGTTGTTGAAAAGTTTGTATGGTGTGATGATTCCGCCAATGTGTATCATGTAAATTTATTGTCTAAAGAATTTGAGGAGAAAATGGCCTTAGCGATTAGTCTGATTGAAGTTGATGTGAACGATGCATTAGATGCTTTTAATGTGTGTCTGAAAGATGCTGCACTGTGCATGAAAAAACAGGTAAATTGTAAGAAACAGTATAAAGATCAAGACTGGTTTGATGCAGAGTGTCGTTCTCATAAAAAGCAAGTTCGTAGACTATTGAATAAATTCAAACGTACGTTAGATGCCAAAGATCGTGATTGTTACTGTAGGGCAAGGCGTGAATACAAAAATATGCTAAAGCTGAAAAAGAAACGATTCAATGATGCTCTTCTTAATGAATTGATACTATCGATTAAGAGTCAGAAACGGTTTTGGGATACTGTACACAAGATTTCTATGAAAAGAAAGCAACCGGTAAATAATATTAGTATTGATACCTGGTTCGAACACTTTCAAGCACTTCTTACAAAAGACACTACTTTTGACAAAATAATGCATGAGGGAAGTGAAGAAGACGGCGAAGAGAGTAATTTAAACCGTCCAATTTCTAAGGAGGAAGTGTTATTTGCTATTAGGAAGATAAAAAATCGTAAGGCTGCTGGACCGGATGGTATTATTGGTGAACTTTTAAAATATGGTTGTAAAACAGCTATTGTGCTAGATTTCTTCGTAGTTTTTTTCAACTCTCTTTTTGATCATGGAATTTATCCTGAAAAATGGACTGAATCAATCGTTCTGCCGCTTTATAAAAAAGGTAACGTAAATGACCCGAATAATTATCGAGGCATATCCCTTAGTGATGCAGCTAGTAAAGTTTATAGTACTGTCATAAACTGCAGACTACAGGAATGGGTGGAAGAAAACAATATTACTGGTGAATAACAGGCAGGATTCAAACGGAATTACTCTACGGTAGATCACATTTTTACTCTGATGGCCTTTGTGCAAAAACAGTTTTCTCTGAACTGTAAATTATATGTTGCGTTTATCGATTTCGAAAAAGCCTTTGATTCTGTAAATAGAAGTATTCTGTGGTCTATTATGTTAAAAAATGGGATTAGGGGTAAATTATTTAGATGTGTAATGAGTATGTATGGCAGTGTGAAGGCTAGGGTTCGAAGCGGCGGAAACATGACAGATTATATTCAGTGTACAAGTGGAGTGAAACAAGGCGATGTATGTAGTCCCATTCTTTTTTCTTTGTTTATCAATGAGTTGACATCTGAGGTTATCGATAATGGAAGACATGGTGCACAATTCACAACAGAGTTCTTACAGTTGTTTATTTTACTTTTAGCAGATGATGTTGTTTTGTTGTCTGAAACGGTTATTGGCCTTCAAACACAGTTAAATAGTTTACATCGGGCTGCTTCCTCACTTCAGTTAAAAGTAAATATGACTAAAAGTAATATAATTGTGTTTAGAAAAGGTGGATATTTAGGAGCCAGGGAACGATGGTTTTATAATGGAGTTATTCTACCTGTTGTAAATGTATACAAATACTTAGGAATATATTTTTCAACACGATTAAGCTTCTCAGTAACTTGTAAAGATCTAGCGAGCAGAGCAAAGCATGCTATGTTATGTATAATGCAGAAATTGTCAAATTTAGGGAATCAGTCTTTCCAAGTGTTTATCAAACTTTTTGATTCACAAGTACAAACGATTGTTCAATATGGTGCTGAGGTATGGGGCTTAGATAACGCTTCAATACATTGTGAAAAAGTCCATTTATTTGCCCTGAAGAAATTCTTAGATGTATCGATACAAACGCCAAATGACTTAGTTTATGGTGAAACATGTAGGTATCCAATATATATAAACTCAGCAGTAAGATGTATAAAATATTGGTTAAAATTGATTGAAATGGAAGATACAAGACTACCAAAGAAAGCATATAAAATGTTATATGACCTAGATGCTAGAGGCAAGGTAAACTGGGCAACTAAAGTAAAAGTAAAATTATGCGAATTAGGTTTCGGGTATGCGTGGATCAACCAAGGCGTTGGGAATGTAAGTGCATTTTTAAATATGTTTCGAGAAAGACTTATTGATTGTAGATGGCAAGAGTGGGGTGCCCACATTCAGGACAGTAACAGGTTTGATTTGTATCGACATTTCAACTCACTGCACTGCATGCCGACATATATGTTAATGAAAATGGATAAGCACTTAAAAATTATTATGACAAGATTTAGATTTGGGGTATCTGATATAACTGTTCATCGTTTTCGTTATAGAACACATAATGAAAGTGAGCTTGTGTGTCCATTATGTAATGATGCAAGGGAAAGTGAAGTTCATTTTGTATTTTGCTGTTCTGCCTTGGATGATCTCAGAGAACAATTAATTCCTAAAAAGTTTTACAGACAACCTTCTGTTTTCAAACTTGCACTGCTATTAGCATCTGTGAATGAGAATGTTGTCAAACGTTTTGCAATATATTTGTATAAGGCGTTTCAGATTCGTTCTATCTGTAGTGAGTAACGCGTATTGTAATTCTGTTTGTTGAATTCAGTGTTAAATGTGATGTACGACTGATTCAATGTTTTCACACCACCCCCTTCATGAGGGGCTATGGCCTATTATGAATAAAACATTCGCATTCGCATTCGCATTCTCTCTCTCTCTCTCGTAGCTTCCTTTATTCTGCAACCAAGAAGACACTGGTTGAATTATTGCAGATTTTGTGAAGATTTAATCCAGCATACATGCTGAGGGCCTGTTGATTTGACGATGGGAAGCTGAATATGATGCTGCAGAAGAGAAAGTCCAAATGAGGCGACATTGCTGAAATGGCTGGAATCTCACGTTCATGCTCTTGACATTTTTTCGGGAGAAGTGATGTGCAGTTTATTGATTACTTGATTGATTGGCAGTGCTGATGTACGTATGTTCTGCATCTGTCTGTCTGCCTGCCTGTCTGTAAGTATGTCTGTCTGTCTATCTATCTGTCACTCTCTCTCTGTCTGGCTGTCTCTGTCTCTCTCTCATTTTCCAGTTTCTGTTACATGGTCAAACAATAAAAATAAAATAGATAAATAACATTAAAAAAATATATATAAAAAGAAAATATATAATTATCAAATACAGAAGTTTCTCAAACTTTAATATAGACACATTCTTAATGGACCAGATCAATTCTGCTATTTATCTTGTATATCAGTTCACGAACCCAGACGAATCTTTCGAATTATGGAATCACCATTTCCACAACATTTGCCCAAATTTGCTCCATTCATATCTATTCGAATGAAAAGCAGTATAAAACAACCGTGGATAACTAACGAAATGGATGACGCCATTCATTTAAGAGATTTTTTTTTTTTTTTTTTTTTGACAAGTGGAACGAAAAAAAATCAAAAACAAAGAAATGCAGTAAATAAGTTACAACTTTCAGAGAAAAGAGATATTTTCAAAAGTTAATCACCACTACATCTGATAGTAAGTTAATTGGGAAAGCCATTAATCAACTGAACAATAAAAGCAGAGTGACACAAAGTACACCACTGATAGATAGTTCCTTTGATAATCTCAACATAGCCACTTCAGTTACAAAATCATGCATCAAATCTTAACTCCCTGGATGCTGTGACAGAATTTTGTAAATCCAAAAACATTTCATCCACTTAAGATATCCCTTTGATGTGTGTCCATGAAGTATATAATGCTCTCACCCACTTAAAACAAACAGGTGCCAGAGGCCTCGATAGTATATATAGGAAAATATCAAAACTCTCAGCCCGTATTATTGCACATTCCATTACATACATATGTATAACAAAAACTCAGATTCCAAAGACACTCAAAACAGCCAAAGTTATTCCCGTTCTCATGAATGATGATCGCTCTGAACCTTCAAACTACAGACCAACCTCTATTCTGCCATTGTTATTAAAACCTCCTGAATATTACATGAATAAACACATTTTCAAGCAATTTATTTATTTTGAAATGTTTCATCCAAATCAGTCTGGATTAAGAGCGATCCACTCGTGTCATTTTGCACTAACAGGTTTGATAGATCAATGGCTTACTAACCTAAACAATAGTGAAATCACAGGAGCTCTTGTTGTTGATTCTGTGAAGGCTTTTGATGTAATAGATCATTCTCTCCTGATGAAAGAAAATAAAGCTTTTTGGTTAATCTCTGAATATGCTGGAACTCATTTCACAATTTCTCTGTAAACGAAAACAGAATGTGTCCGCTAACGGATCTACATCTAGTTTATTACCCATTAAATATAGTATCCCCCAAGGTTCTGTTTTGGGACCAATGTTATTTTCAATACACATTAACGACTTACATTTACGACTTACTTTTATCTATGAAGGCATCACGTGAAATGTTTGAGGATGATACAACTATCTATACCACTAATGCTAATTTTACGTAATGTGTTTCCTCTCTTTATGAAAGTATCGATCAGCAGATCGAATGGTCCAAACTTAAGCACACGAGTCTTCATCCTAAAAAAAACCCCAAAATATTTAATAATTTCAACAAGGCAAAAACGCCAAAATATATCTGTGAACTGTTCACCTCTGTTTATCAATGGGGAAGTGACTGAAGAAGTAGACCATCACAAAATCCTTGGAGTTACAGAAGACAATAGTTTGTCTTGGTCATACCATATTTCATCGTTATGTAAAAAACAACAACGAAAAACAAAATCACCAATTATCCAAAATTAAGCACTTTTTGAATCCTCATTGTCGAAAGCGATTCTTCAATACCTATGTTGAATCTTATATCAACTATGCTTATACAGTGTGGGGTTCAAAAAGCAAAATTATGAAACCTCTGTTATGTTTGCATTCACGAGCATTCAAACTAATACTTTTAAAATCCTCGTAATAAACTATAAACGATTAAAAAGCCCTTTTTTTCCTCTAAAAACTAAACTTAAACATAACAAGGCTTTGTTTATATTTGAAATTATGTCTGGCCTTGCACACTCCCTCGCCCCTCACTACAAAGCAAATTTGTAACCAACACCAATCGTCATGTCCATAAGGTAACAATACAAGGATCCAAGGATCCAACATTTTAAATCTGGTCTGTCTATTCAGGGTCTTCCACGTGGAGTGAAATATTATCCTGTCTTGAGGCTGATACCTTGAAAAGCATCCCTATTTTTCACAAACACACAACGTGCAGATCAAATTAAAAACAAACAAACAAACTATAATTGTGTCGCATGCACATCAGAATCTGCAATATTTTTGATCGCCCATTTGTTTACCTCTCACTACTCTTCTCTGTGTGTATATATATATATATATATATATATATATATATATATGTGTGTGTGTGTGTGTGTGTGTGTGTGTGTGTGTGTGTGTGTGTGTGTGTGTGTTTCTTTCCTTCTTCCAAACCTCATTCACTCTTCACCTATCCCTCATCTTGCCCTCTCTCCATTTGATATCTCGTCCATATTGTGCATTGATTATCCTTGTTGTTTTGTATTGTTCATTATTATTTGTACTGTGATTTATGTATGCGTCTATACTCATGTTGCTATTGTGAATGTTTCGGCTTTCCTTTTCTTTATCTCTTCAATTTTCTTGCCCGGAGGGCCGGATATACACAAGCACACTATGCTTATTCCATTACCTTCTTGAAATAAAATTTCGTTCGTTCATTCGTTCGTTCACACACACACACACACACACACACACACACACACACACACACACACACACACACACACACACACACACACACACACACTTCACTTCACTTGTCCCTTAGTCTGGACGGCCGTTGGAGGCACCACAGATAAACTGTCAAACACCTTCCTCCATCCTTCTCTGCTCTCTGCTTCCCAGAGGGCCTTGCTCAGCCGCAGACCTGTCCATTCTGGGATGCTGTCTTCCCTAAGGGCCTCGCCCAGACCTCAGACCTGTCCATTCTGGGATGCTGTCTTCCCCAAGGGCCTCACTCAGCCTCAGACCTGTCCATTCTGGGAGGCTGTTCTCCCTAAGGGCCTCACTCAGTCTCAGACCTGTCCATTCTGGGATGCTGTCTTCCCCAAGGGCCTTGCCCAGACCTCAGACCTGTCCATTCTGGGATGCTGTCTTCCCTAAGGGCCTCACTCAGCCTCAGACCTGTCCATTCTGGGATGCTATCTTCCCCAAGGGCCTCGCCCAGACCTCAGACCTGTCCATTCTGGGATGCTGTCTTCCCTAAGAGCCTCACTCAGCCTCAGACATGTCTATTCTGGGATGCTGTCTTCCCTAAGGGCTTCACTCAGCCTCAGACATGTCTATTCTGGGATGTTGTCTTCCCTAAGGGCCTCGCCCAGACCGCAGACCTGTCCATTCTGGGATGTTGTCTTCCCACCTCTTTTTCTGTCCGCCTCTCCTTCTCCCTCCTTGTGCAGCGCCCTGCAGGATCGTCCTTGCAAGTCCTGTTGATCTTGTGATGTGCCCATGCCATCTCCATTTACGTTTTTTTCACAGTGGTGAGAAGGTCTCCATAGGGCCCGATGGCTTGCTTGATTTTGTTCCTCACTTCCTCGATGGTTATGTGATCTCTGTACGTGGAGCCCAAGAGTCTTCGAAAGCATCTAATCACTGTGGCCTGTATCCTCTTTTCTAACCCCGCGGTGAAGGTCTACGTTTCACATGCGTACAGAAAGATTGAGATGACCAAAGAACGCCTCAGTCTGATCTTGGAACTGAGTGCAGTGTTCTTGTCATTCCATATGGTCTTCAGCTTAGTCAGCGCCCCAGTTGTTTGGGCGATCCTGGACAGTATTTCTTGCATTGATCCTTCCTCGGTCACCACTGACCCTGAGTACTTGACGCTCTGCGCGCTCTCTAGTTTCTGACCATCACCGTTGGTCTGAGCTCATACCCTTGGTGTTGCTGATCATCAGCTTGGTCTTCTCTCTCTCTCTCTCTCTCTCTCTCTCTCTCTCTCTCTCTCTCTCCATATACACCATACAACACAACAATACTTTCATATTTTTCCATCGTTTAATCATAAAAGATCCCAGCCATGAATAAACCAGATATAAAAATGCATACAGGTATACATAGCATCCTATATTTATATTGTACACAGAACACAGCTTACATGATAAAAAGCATGTTGTCGTTTATCACTTGACATGCGAAGATCAGGCAGAGTAAATTTGGTTTTATTGCGATCTATGAATTCATAACGCGAATATTATTACAGTGATGGAGAGTTCGAATAAAATGTTCGCAAAAATTACCAGTCTTTAAAAAGTAAGTGTGTGTGTGTGTGTGTGTGTGTGTGTGTGTGTGTGTGTGTGTGTGTGTGTGTGTGTGTGTGTGTGTGTGTGTGTGTGTGTGTGCGCGAGGAGAGGTGCGTACATGCCTATGTGTGTGCATGCATATGTGTATGTATGTGAGAGAGATAGAGAGGAACAGAGACAGAGTTGTGGAAGGGAGATAACTATGAACATTTGGAGTTCGTCATGAATACTAAGACGAAAATCAATCTCTGCAGATAAAATTGTGTTTATTCTCTCATCTCACCTCCATCCTCCCCCGTCTCGTTTGATATAATTCTCCATATCATTGGATAATCTGTAGATAAAATCAAAGTACCAAGAAACAGATTAGTTACGAGCATTTCATTCCATTATGTATTTCAATGGCAGTGAGATAATGAAATAACTGTAGTTATGGAGACATTCGGTTCTCCGTGGAAGTTGTCAACGAAAGCCTTTGTCGATGATGTAGACTTTTATTTCAAAGTTTAAACACACACACACACAGATATAGATATAGATATATATATATATATATATATATATATATATATATATATATATATGTGTGTGTGTGTGTGTGTGTGTGTGTGTGTGTGTGTGTGTTTAAACTTTGAAAAAAAAAAAAAATCTGTGTGTGTGTGTGTGTGTGTGTGTGTGAGAGAGTGTGTGTGTGTGTGTGTGTGTGTGTGTTTAAAAAAAAAAAGCCTTTTCGCGATTTTCCTTGCAGCCACGTTAGTCTTTGATTTGTGTATGGATGTAAATAAAAACCAACCAATCAAAAAATTCACGCGTTCGTCGAAAAAAACAAAAAAACAAAAACAAAACAAGAACAAAATGAACAACCAAACAAATCAACTTTCTGACAACAACACTGAAGTTGCGATAATGGGAAATGTGTGTACAATCCAAAACGACAATGCTTACAAAGCGATAATAGAAATTCAGGTTAAGCGAAATAATCACGAAATCTTCCAGGTATACAAACATGATCATCGTTTTATAAAGGCCAGACACGGTAGTGAAATTTTGACCAAAATCATGATTTTTTTGTTATTTTCGTTTTTTCGCATAATTTGCTTCTTCAACATCTAATCTTTATAGTCCGTTTCACCTGGGTACTAAATAAAGCTTTAAACAGCATCAACATGTGTGATTTCTTGTGAGTACAAGCACATCTCTTTTTCAGTTTTGTGTTTTGTCCTCGTATTACCATTTTTCAAAATGCTAATGCTCAAAACCTTTAAAAGATAGCATGTTCAAACTTAGTAATTTCTTTCTTTATGTATTCATCTTTATTATAGTGCAGTGGTTTGTATAGTACTAGTAAAAGAATGAATATACACTCATTTGAAAGAAATGATGTCAAGGAATTTATACTCATTTCAACAACAAAGAAATCATAATAAATGTATTTATTCAAATTCCAAAATACCACTGCACTATAATAAATACAAATAAATCAAATAAAACAAACAGAAATAACATATCTATAAAGGTACCGAAGTTATAAGCTTTTAATTTTTTTGTTTGTCGGCCATTTTGGATTCGTTTCCATGGAAACCGTCACGACAAATTGCACAAAATGACCTTTTTAGACATGTTTAGTCCAATATCTTTGCATACCATGTCACAGAAAGCCATAAACTTCAAGTTTATTTCATACGTTTTTGTACTACCGTGTCTGGCCTATTTTTAGTTATCATAATTTGAGCGGGGGCTGAGTGGGTTAGGGAAAAGGGAATGCGCTCCCAATCCCACGCTATTACAGAGGCACGAAATGAATCTTAATTGTATGGATTTCATTTCACAAAACCAAATAAAGTTTGTAGCATCCTGCACGAACGTTTCATGCAATCAAGAAATCATCACTCCCTCACGGGGCTGATTCCATGAAATCAGTGAATATTTGAGAGAGAACAGAAGTGATGTATTTAGGATTTACAGGTATTATCAGACAGACACGTTTGAAATTAAAATATGATTTAAAAGTGATTCTGATATCAATCGTTGAACATGTTTCGTTGCTCAATAGATGCAGCTATTGATGAGCAATTCCATACTTTTCTTTACTGATTTATCAATAAAAAGATTACCCCCTTGGAAAATAACCTTTAAGAACATAACCATTGGCATTCCTCAGCAATACAATAATGATTTTTTAAAAAGCTTACATGACCATACAGAAAATCCTATTATACGGATGTAAAGCTAAACCCAGAGCAATTACCCAAAACAATGATTGGTAATGGTCCTTG
>NC_134876.1:23382934-23390434 GCF_041734735.1 Babylonia areolata | reverse complement strand
ACACACAGATACACTCACACATACACACACACGCACACACACACACACACACACACACACACACACACACACCCACGCACACACACACACACACACGCACACACACACACACACACACACACACACACACACACACACGACCAACCAAAAACAAACAAACACGAAGAGAACACACACACCCCTAACCCCCTTACAAACACACACATTCACATACGCACACACATCTACACGCGTGTGCAAACACACGCACACGCAGTCACACAGACACATACACAGACACACACCTACTCACACGCACACACACACACACACACACACACACACACACACACACACACACACACACACACACACACACACACACACGCAATCTACATACCATCCTTGTACCCAGGAAGCTGTAAAAAAAAAAACCACACCGGGGAATTAATTCCAAAACGATAATTGGTGAATCATTTTTTCGCCCCCACCTCTCTGTCTGTCTAACTGCCTGTCTTTTTTCTCTACGTAAATAAACTATCAAATGATTAACTGTATGAGTGAATACATGATTGAAATAAACAATGGAGGAATGGATAATGAATGATAAGGCCATAGAATACTATTAACATCAAATTTGAACTCTGTCTGTCTATCTCTATGTCATATCGTCCACCCCCCTCTATCTCACCTACGCTCCCCCCCCCCTCTCTCTCTCTCTGTCTGCCATCTATATTTTCTTTCTCTCATATCGTGTTACGCTATCAAACATCCGTCCACACATACACACACACACGCGCGCGCGCACACACACTACACACACACACACACACACACACACACATGCACACGCGCGCGCGCGCGCCCGACATCAGCAATAATGCAATACTGATAATAATATATTGTACTTATATGGCACCTACTCTAAGCGCCTCTCATGAGACAATACATATACAATACGCATTATATTACACAAGAGCACTTGGGGACATAGAAGTGGAAAAACAAAATCTGTATACACCAATACAATACTACAAATTGCGGATGTGAATAATCGCAGGAAAAAGGCACAAAATACACCCCAGCAACACACACACACACACACACACACACACACACACACACACACAGAGCAACTACCGACCCACAAGCACACGCACCATAGGAATACACCAATGGAGGTGGGGCTGGCGGGAGAGGGGGGTGGGGGCACAGGGGGGAGTGCAGAGGGTGGGTGGTAGTAGGCATACAAGGGACTCTGCTTTGTCACATCGAACGGCCATATATCATATATCTCTTTTTTTTTCTTTTTTCTTTTTTTTTGTTTGAAATTTCAACTTGACTGAACAGACTAGAAAATAGATTAACGAAACAAACAAACAAACAAACAAAAACGACAAAAAAAAAGAAAGAAAAGAAAAGGATTATTATAAAAAAACAAAAACAAAAAAACAACAGGACCCAGGTGTTGAGGAATTAATCCAGTTAAAAACGTCATGTAATGATTTGAAGCACAGAATCTGGGTGATGCAAAAGCTGGAGATTGGGAATTACCTTCCTGTACCAAAATCATTCTCCCATCTTATTTGTATCTTTCACTGTGATGGGTCTTCAAAAGTGGGTTCGTCTCTAAATTTTAAGGCGTAATAAGTGTACATCGCAAGATTTCTCTGGGAGGTAACACATGGGGTTTGTAGAATAGGAAACAATGTATTGTCACTGATATTTATGAAATCTGGGATATATTTCTGGCGGATATGACCGTATTTAGGACACACAAAAATGAAATGGTATTCATCTTCCAGGGTGCCAGGACAAAACGGGCAGAAACGGTTTACATCCGCGTTCTGGAATCTACAGAGAGAGAGAGAGAGAGAGAGAGAGAGAGAGAGAGAGAGAGAGAGAGAGAGAGAGAGAGAGAGAGAGAGAGAGATGTTAGTAGGTGCTACTGGTTGTCTACTCAGTGTCAGTGATTAAATCCATAAACATCATTTCCCTTTGGGTTAGAAGGAATATCAACAGAGAAACAAAAATATAAGCATGTTTACAGAACACGTGTGTTTTCATTGTATGACAATAAGAAGATTACAGCATATATATATATATATATACAGCAAAGTACCGACATCAGTCTTCTTTGGGGGCAAGAGAGGGGAGCCTGTTTTACTACAAGCACGGAAAAAAGAAGAAAAAGATAGGAAATGCTAACACACACACACACACACACACACACACACACACACACACTGGTTGACTCTTGCTTCAGTGGTTAGACCATCAGCATGTTTGGAACAAAATGGCTTACATGTGGGCAAGGCAACAGCAGGCAAATTGAAAGTAAGAAACACGAGAACGATTCTCTCCCTTGCATCGAGTATTTCTCGGTCCGTTTATTCCATGGTGTGTGGCCCACCATCGGTTATCAAACTTTGCGAGACATGCACCGAAAAATGTGAAGAGTGTAGAGAGGCGGCTACACGTGTGTGTGTGTGTGTGTGTGTGTGTGTGTGTAGGATATAATAATAATGATGATGACGATGATGATAATGGTGAGTCAAGCTGTTATGATATAAACCAAATTGAAAACCGCACAGGTGCAGAGAAGAAAAAAGATGTATAACCATACACAACATTATTCAGATAGTCCGCACAGGTGCAGAGAAGAAAAAAGATGTATAACCATACACAACATTATTCAGATAGTCAGTCCAATTACGTTGACGTAATAATTATTAGCTTTCATACTGATACAAGCCACAGAATTTGTTATATCCAAGACATCATTCAATGTAATCGGAACCCCATTATAACCACACTCGTGCTATGAAAGTGAAGTGTGCACACACACACACACCTAGTACCTGTGCATAGATACTAATATCTCAATTCTAGTGTCTATGACCAGTGACACAGATTACAATAACACAAAGTGCGGGAAACAGGTGAAGGGGTGGTGATGGTGACACTGGGCGATAGGCCGGGAGTAATGGGGAGGGGAGGGGAGGGGGTTGAGGGATAAGGGGGGAGGAGGTGGGAAGTTGGCGTGGGAGTGGGGGCGGAGGGGGGGGGGGGGGGGTATAGATCCGTGAGTTGGTAACTGAGGAGTGGAACATGTAGAATATTTTTTTCCTTACTCAGAATGAAACGTTTGAACTTACTTGTATGTTTCACTTGTCTCACACCACCTTCCTCAGCAGGAGGAAGGTGGTGAAATGTTTTAAGACGATTATCTGTCAACACAGTGTGTCCGTGAGGGTCTGGGTTCGAATCCGGCTCTCGTTGTTTTGTCCCAAGGTTGAGTGGAAAATCAAACTAAGCGTCTAGTCATTCGGAAGAGAAGACAAACCGATGTCTCGTGTGCAGCACGTGCTTGACCCATTGGAAAAAAAAAAAAAAAAATAAAAAAAAAAAAAAAACGAAGAAAAAAAAAACACACACACACAAAGCCCATAAGTGTTGCCCTCTGGCAAACTTATGTCAAAGAAATTAACTCTGATGGGTGTACACATACATGTGGATGCACTCAAGACCTGACTAAGCCCGTTGGGTTAGGCTGCATGCTTTCAGGCATCGGACTTACTAGTACATGCGATGTAGCATACATGATTTGGCCGAAAGCTGTGTCACCTCCTTGAGAAATAATCTAAAACTGAAGCTTCCTCGGCAAAAGTCTTACAGGAAAATCTCACTGACAACTTGTCCAACCCAAGACTTTACTGTATCAGTATTTTGCTGTGGAAGGTGGTGGTGTTGCCACTGAAAATGTGCAAGTGAGTTCAAACGTATGATTCTGAGTAAGAAAACTTTCTTCTGTATGTATCCGGAAACAGATAATCTTCTTTTTTTGTTTTTGTTTTTTTAAATACGAACGAAGAGTAACAGTACATATGTGTGTGGAGATATGGGCATATGTGTGTGCGCTTGTACAAGTAAGTGTTCATCTGTCTGTGTGTGTGTGTGTGTGTGTGTGTGTGTGTGTGTGTGTGTGTGTGTGTGTGTGTGTGTATGTGTGTGTGCCGTGGAAGCTGTGATACGTAGACTAGAAATGAGTGTGTGGAGGAGGGGGGTAGAGGAGGTGCAGGGTAATGTGTGTGGTGTGTGTGTGTGTGTGTGTGTTGGAGCTCATGTACGTTTATATGTATTTGACTGTGCTTTCATATCTGTGAAACTGCGTGTTCGGTGCATATCTGTTATGCATGTGTGGGTGTATATGTGAATGTGGGTCTTAATGTCTTACATCTATTTGCTTTTTTTTTTTTTTTTTACATTATAGTTATTATTTATTATTTATTTATTTATTTATTTGTGTAAGCTTATCTATCATTTATTCACCTTTTTTTTTCTCAAGGCCTGACTAAGCGCGTTGGGTTACGCTGCTGGTCAGGCATCTGCTTGGCAGATGTGGTGTAGCGTATATGGATTTGTCCGAACGCAGTGACGCCTCCTTGAGCCACTGAAACTGAAACTGAAACTGAAGAGTAACAAAATGTTTGTTTTTCAGCTATCAATGACTAATTGAGATATGTGGGATATCCTTTCGGTCCCACCTTTGTCGGTTCCTTCTCCCTCTGTAAATGGATCAAGGGTCATGAATCTGTCCGTCTGTCTGTGTGTCTGTGTCTGTCTGTGTGTCTGTGTCTGTCTGTGTGTCTGTATCTGTCTGTAGGTCTGCTTGTAATTCTTTGTATACCCGTCTGTTTCTAGTTTTCTATCCTCTCTCTCTTTCACAAAATAATCTCACATATGCGCATGCGAATAATACACGCTTACATACCTGTGCATCTAAACTTGGCTATTTTGTGTCCTAATCGAAAGACTGGATATCCATCTTTGGTCCTATTTAACATCCCCAAACGACAATTAAATCAACAAACTATTAGTTGTAACAATAGCAACATGAACAACCGGAGTGAAATATGTTCATTTATTTTGAAGTGAACGTCTTCTCTTTACTCATTTTCTGATTCTATTTCGTAAACATCCAAGGAACAGATAATCACTGTAGAAAAAAAAAAAAAAGAGAGAGAGAGAGAGAGAGAGAGAGAGAGAGAGAGAGAGAGAGAGAGAGAGAGAGAGTCCTAAATACATTACCGATTCATAAAACCAGAGCAATGTAATTGATAGCAGATGAGCATCTATCTACGTACGCCACAATTTCAGTAGTAGAAATTAATCACTACAGTATATGATGTGAGCGAGTACTTTAACGTGCACAAGAATGGATAGACATCCAACTGCTCCCCATCCCCTTGGAGAGAAGACAAGAACAATGTGTGCTCACCTTTGGTGACCGCTGTTTGATTGGGTGGAGACATAAGTGAACGATTATGACTGTGTTGTCTCAGTTCATTTTCAAACAAAACTGAACACATAGTGGACGGACTAGTATCTGGATGCGCACTGACTGAACGTTATCATAAAACCGAAACACGTTTGAACATGATGTGACATTGCATAACACGACACGACACAACACGACACGAGACTGAACAACACAGCACAACAAAACAAAGCCATGAAACCAGCCAAGCAAATCGATAAATACATACTTTGCAAGAGAGTGATCGAACGAACGAATGAACGAAAGAATGAACACATACTAATTAACGAATGCATGAATTGGCATTCACACAAACACTCTGCTTGGTTTGACTGGGCAGATATTGCAAAAAGCAAGGAGGAATCATTTAGAGACATAACCTGCGATTTGGGCGACATTGTCACATTGCTTGTAAAACCTTGAAACAATGTGAGGAATATATGACAAGAGAGGCTAAAACGAAGCAACATAATATAAACAGTGACAGACAACAGATTAAAATCCAACCAAACAACACACACACGCGCACGCGCAAACACACACACGCACACACACACACTCACACTCAGACACACAGACACACACACGCTGACATTAAATACCAACTGCACAAAAAACAAAATTGTATAAGCATTAAGATATTTCTTATTTTCTAACATAGAATTCTGTTCGGACATACCAACATGCCTACACACTTACACACGCGTACCAGAGCACTGTACCCTCACAAACACATGCACGCACGCACGCACACACGCGCGCACACACACACACACACACGCGCGAACGCGCTCGCACACACACGCCCATTAAAAATAACCAAATAGAAAAAATGCCATCACATCTAAGACCAAAACTACATAAAATACACAATGCATTAAAGCAGGACTACAAAAATACTAGTACAAAGATACTTGTTAACAGGCATACCTTGGTGTAACCGTTTCGCCCAGAACAAAAATGCTTACGGAAAAGGTAAGTTTTCAGATCTGACTTAAAGGAATGTAGTCAGAGGCATTCCTAAGAGATGAAGGTAGAGAGTTCCACACTTGGGGAACCTGAGCTCTGAAAGACCTATTTCCAGCGCCTTTCAGATTAGTCCTTGGAACTTTAAGCAGCTTTTCAGAACTGGATCTTAATGTTCTGTGCGGTTCATAAGTTTCCGATACAGAGGAGAGATACTATGGAAGAGACTTGTCAAAATGTTTGAAGGCGAGTGTTGCTAATTTATAGTGAATGCGGGACTCAGTTGGAAGCCCGTGTAACCGATTCAGCAGAGGTGTAACATGATCAGATTTCTTTTTGGCGAGAACCAGTCGTGCAGCTTTGTTCTGAATTTTCTGTAATCTGTTGATGGAGGAAGATGGTAAACGTGCCAGAGTGGAATTGCAGTAATCCAGTCTGGACAGGACAAAAGAGGAAACCAACTGAGCCATATTTTTCTGTGTTTGTAGAGTCTGACTGAGGCTAGCCTTCGGAGATGAAAATTAAATGAGCGACACAAGAAAACAATACAAGAAGAAGAAGAATAACAACAACAACAACCACAAACAAACCAACAAACCAACTCACCAGTGTCGTGCACGCGACTGGCATTCCCGTTGGGCACCCCACTCTCGCCCTGTCCTCCCTTCACTGCCCCGTTCTTGGCGGCAGCGGAGTGGGGAGGGAGGGTGGTGGAGGCCGTGTGGTGACTGGCCCTGCTGGTGTTGAGCAGCCTCAGCTTGGCCTCCTCCTTCTTTCTCCAGTAGCTGCGCGGCATCTTGACTCTGCCCCTGGACTTCTGCAGGGAAGGGTACCAGGAGTTCCTGAAGGGGAGGAAGGAAGGAAGGAAGGAAGGAAGGAGTCATCACTGATCACCATCGAGTCAATGCATGGTCAGAGTTCTAGGGGAGGAGCTTTGAACTAGCGTTAACAGGTGCGCTCTGAGCAAATGTTTCAGCTCATCATCATCACCAACATCATCATCATCATCACTACCACCACCACCATCACCACCACCATCATCATCATCAACACTATCATCATCATCATCATTATCAATGACAGAAGTGAAGTGGTAGTGGTAGTTGTAATAGTAGTAGTGGTAGTAGTAGTAATGATATTAGCAGCAACAGCAGCAAAAGAGGAAGGGTAAGGAGAAGCTGTTTTGCAATGATAATAATAATTAATAATAATAATAATAATAATAATAATAATAA
>NC_134876.1:23377934-23380434 GCF_041734735.1 Babylonia areolata | reverse complement strand
GTCGCTGTCTCTGTCTCTGTCCCTCTCTCTCTTTCGCTCTCCCTCTCTACCTTCCATACCTTACGCCTCAGACAGGCGATGTGAGGAAATAAAAGTGACAAAGACAAGAAGCCAAGTGTGCATGTGTGTGTATGTGTGTGTGGGTGTGTGTGCGTGCGTGCGCGCATGTCATTTTTAGTAATCTTATACCCTTTTTTGTTGTTGGATGTTTTCATTTGTTAATATTGTTGTGCAATACCCTATTGTCTTAACATGAGTATGTGTGTGTGGGGAGTGGGGGGGTTAGTATATCGTCAGCTATTGGGAATTCTTATTTGACTAGTTTTAATCTCTTCTTATGTTGCGCATGATTTTATGCCAGTGTTTACAATGAGCCTGTGATTGCACAACTTAATTTCCATGTGGATTAATAAAGTGTTTTTGATTTGATTTGATTTGATTTGACAGATAACGAGAAACAAAAGTGCCATAATGTTGGTACTATAAAACTACAGGCTACAGTCTTCCTAAACCTGCACCAACACTGTCAGTCAATGTGTGTGTATGTGTCCGTCCGTCTGTCTGTCTGAGCGCGAGTGTGCGCGTGTGTGTGCATGCGTGCGTGCGTGAGTGTCTGAGCACGTGTGTGTATGTGTTCTTCTTTTGCTGCGTGCGTGTGTGTGTTCGTTCGTTCGTTCTTTAGTTTAACGTCTTTCCACTTTAAGTGATATAAGACGGAAAAAAGAGGGAGTGGGGAAGGGTGGGGGTGGGGGCGTGGTGGTGGGAACAGTATTGCGCAGATGGTGAAAAATTGTGTGTGTGTGTGTCTGCGTGTTTGCGCATGTGTGCGCGTGTGTGCGCATGTGTGTGTGTGGTGGTGAAAGATGAAGAGCGCTGGAAAAAAAAAAATAAAAGGGAGACATGAGCATAATAGAAGGAAACGCTAATATCAAACAACTAAAACAACAATAACATATGTCATTTTGGACTATGCAGCAAACCTTCTGCAATAGCAGATAACATCTTGAAATCGTCAAAAATACATTAACAAGAATTTTGCCAGAAGTTTGGTATTTAAACGATTTTAGAGTCTGACATTCAAATAGTACGTGTTTGCTAGAAATAGATTCTCCACATATGCATTTAACATCTTTGCTGAACTTTGTTATAAAAGTGTTCAGCTTTATTCTGTTTGATAATGCCTGAATTTGCCTTAATCTGATCAAATTACTGAAGGTATTTGATCGATTGATAGATTTCGGTTGTTGAATATTATTTCTACTTTTATTTAAAAGTTTGCCATTTTGCTGGTATATTTCCCTAACTTTGCTCCACGATGATTGTTCTAGTAAGCGGTACCCCTCTTGTACAGACAAAGGCAACATAAAGTTCTGTGGTTCCCTGTTGGTGTTCTACACCTTTTCTTGCAGCCCTGTCAGCCTATTCGTTATATATGAGACCAAGGTGAGAAGGAACCCCCCAAAAAAAAAGTTATATGTGTTCCTCTCAAACTCAAAAGATGTACAATGTGACTGATTTCTATCATAATTCATCATTTATTAATAATAATAGTGCGTGCGTGCGTGCGTGCGTGTGTGTGTGTGTGTGTGTGTGTGTGTGTGTGTGTGTGTGTGTGAGGTGTTTGCGCGTGCAGTGGGTGCACGAGCATGTCACGTATGGACACGTTTCTATCTATGCAACAGAACAAACATTTCTACAACGCCTTTTGGCTATTTTCAACGAATCACTACTCACAGCAAAGTTTGTTTTTTTCAATCGTAAGGACCCCCTCCCAACCCCCACCCCCTCCACCAATGCAACCCCCTACAATACGCCAACCAAAGGCCCTTAAAAGAACACTCTTCAAAAAAGACAAACATGTTGTAGCTTTCTATTCCTACCCCGTTCTGGTTTTACCCCAGGGCAAAATCTGATGCGACTAGCTATGGATGACTTTCGTAGGTAGTATTTCGCTAGTTGGATCTGACTCTCACCCCCACACGCAGCTGAATACTAACCCCCACCCCTCCCTCTCAAGTCCCCTGGTAACGGATATGGGGGTCATTTTATACCAGCTTGACATTACCCCTGGGGGCGGGGGTGGGGGTGGGGGTAAATTTGGGGTAAAGCTAGAATAGACCGTCGGAGAATCCCGTATTTATGTTTTATAGAGGCGCGTCACGTGATCTGTGCTCCCAAAGTTGACTGGTTCTCCAAAGCCGCGAGCAACAAATGCTACCAAGAGAGGCAGAACGTCTGAAGCCCCCCTTTTTTTTTTCTTCTGTTTTTTTTAAACCACAAATAACGTCGTGGGGCATGTGGGGTTAGCCCAGAATTAATGACCCCGGGGTTAATCCAGCAAGGGGAGGAATTTGAGGCTGTTACAATGGGACGATAGAATCTCCGCGGGGGTACCGTCGAGGTATGCACGTATTTTCCAGTGGTACACAGCGCAGATGACATCAATACATTTGTGTATCGCCATTGGAATATCTGTGTCTGTGAGTCTGTCTGCTGTCTG
>NC_134876.1:23370434-23375434 GCF_041734735.1 Babylonia areolata | reverse complement strand
ATTTATTGAATGACCCTCGTATAAAGTCAAGGAGGTTTTTTTTTTTCTTTTACATGTACAGCGCTTTGAGTTCCACTTCACTTTAAAAAGGAATATTGTGAGCACGTGTTCGTTATTACTAAATTGATGATCAAATTGATCAATCTATTTCATCTTCTTGTTCGTTTTCTGATTTTAGCAGTAGTAGTAGTGGTGGGGGTGGGAGTGGTAGCAGCAGCAATAGTAGCAATAGCAATTGCTGTTGCTGTTGTTGTTTGTTGTGAGGATGATAATTTTTCATACAAAAACACAGATACATTTAATATTATTGGCTGGTTTCTTAATATAAGTCCATACCTTCTTTTGCAAAGTTTTAATTGGCATTTCTTTTCTAAATTGCATCACCTCCGACATGAACTATACAAAACACATTGTAATGACGTCATCTCTGGATTATTTGAAGAATCCGGTTTTTTTGTTTGTTTGTTTTTTTTAGTTTTGCTTGTTTGTTTCCTGTTACGAATAAAATGTGATGAATATGGTAAGGAGGGCGTGGTATCCGTTGTGGTTATAGAGATAGACAGATAAATAAATAGATGAACAGATAGTAACAGAGAGAGTAAAAGAGCTAGTGGTGTAGGTATGTGTGCGTGCGTGCTTATGTTCAAATGTGTTCATGTAAGACTGAGAGAGAGACAGACACAGACAGAGACAGTCATTGAAACATCGCGTACATGAGTGGCATCATAGTGTTTGTCTTTTAGGACTATTCCATGTCAGAACACTCAGTTGTAATATCGTCATATCTTTTTTTTTTATCGACTCAAACACGTTACAGCAACTAAAGTCTAGCTTATACTTTCAAAAGCTAATTTTTTGTTTGTAATTTTACTTCGTTCTCTTAATTGTTCATTTTCTTTTCAGTAAGATTAATGTCAGCCGACATAAGAAACAAAACAAAGTAACAGACAAGTAAACGAAATCGTTATTCAGCTCGAAATATTCGCATTGACGCATAAAGGTTTTCATAGTGTGAAGGTTGTCGCTTCAGTGTTTGTCATGTTAATGGTTTCCATATTGGAGCACACGTGTTATTGTACATCTGTATACTTTTCTTTCTTTTTTTTTTTTCTTTTTTTAAACTTTTTTTTTAAAATTCCCCATCATTCACCTATCCATTCCTCTGTGGTCGTTATACAGGGTTACCTGCAAATGGACAGGAAAAGAGAAATGAAAAGTGTCATGGAAGCATGCAACAATGTTGGCAATGACATGATGTTGTAAAACGCATAGAGCTTCAAGAATATGCGCTATAGTAAAACATCTTAATAAGTACATAAATAAATAAGTAAACAAATAAACATTTCTTGAGACAATACGGATAAATCATGTGACAGATGTCTTCACATTCTTTTTAAAGAAATATCTGCATACTTTGTCTGTGATCACTTGCTCTTCTGAAACACTCTCGGCAACAAAACAGACATGAAAAAGGACCAAGACATTTATTAACTGTGGACACTGCCCTGTCAAGTCTTCCTCTTCTTCTGCCTTCCTGGTTTGCAACTCCCACGTTCAGAGAACTTCCACGAGCTAGATTTATACGCGTATGATAACATTTACGCCGCCACACAGGCACCCATACTCCGATTTCGGGGCTGTGCGTGTTGGGTGTGTTCATGGTTCTATAATCCACGGAACGGTGACGCGAATCACGGGGTCTTTGGGGAGGGTGGTGGTGGTTTTCTGCAAAGGTACACATACGAAGGGGATTAAGGCGCTGACAGGTCTGCATTAATGTTGATCTAAAAGATCAGAAAACAACTGATCTTCAGCCTAATCCCACCAAGTGCCAGTCCTTCAACAGACCCAAAACCCTCAGAGTTAATGTTCTCAGCAAGATGTGACTTACAGGCTATGGCATGTGTATGAGTTGAACCAAAACAATACATTTCACTCCCCCCCCCTTGCCCCCCACCCCCAACCTCTCTCTCTCTCTCCCTCTCTCTGTCTCTCTGGACTGCCTTATGCTGGACTTGTATATTGTGAATGGATCGTGCAGCAGTGACACAGAAGGTGAATTTACTTTTGTGTCACCACGTGGCAGCAGCGTTATTGATTATTTTCTTGTATCTGACAATTTACGAGCAGGATGTGATCTACACATTCATGATTGTCCATATTCATGGCACCTGCACGAAGTACTAACTTGGAAAAAATAGTAATTGCAGAGAAAAGAGTCAGAAACCAAAGGTGAATTGCTGTGATGAAAACAGGATTATTTGGAATGAGGAAAAGTTGCAGGTATATAAAGAGGAGATAGACAGCAATGAATTAAAAGATAGTCTGAGTGAAACTAACGTTATGTTACATTTAGATGTTGATGGCAGAGTTAAACTGTTCACAAACGCTCTGTGTGCAGCAGTTGCTTTTATGGTTAGAAAAGTCGGGAAAACAGAAATAATTTAATGGCTATGGTTAGAAAAGTCGGGAAAACAGAAATAATTTAATGGCTATGGTTAGAAAAGTCGGGAAAACAGAAATAATTTAATGACTGGTTTGATATGGAATGCAGGCAGCAGAAGAAACGGGTCAGAAGACTCCTTACGAGATTCCAAAGATGTAAGACAGGAGGTGTTAAGAATCAGGGGAAAGAAGACTATGTTAAAGAGAGGAAAGATTATGTTAAGCTACAAAGGACAAAGAAACGAGCGTATGAAGAAGAAAGATGAGAAAAATGAAGCAATTGCGTCCATGACCCTAAGCTCTTCTGGTCAATAATGAAATCAGCTAACCGGAAAGCAGTGATTTATAATGACATTAGCTCTCTCTCTCTCTCTCTCTCTCTCTCTCTCTCTCTCTCTCTCTCTCTGTATTTGTCTGCTGTTTTGGACAGTAATTGTGTGACATTTTGGTTGTGTAACTCTCACTGGATTGATTGACATCTTCTTTAAAAAAAGAAAAGAAAAAAAAAGCCCTGTATCACTGATGCTGAAATATAAGATCGGTACGGCCTCCCACGAATCCACCCCACCCCTCATGTTAACAGAACCTTCGATCCTTGTGAAGGGCGAGTGGGGACTAGATGTCACAACGCGCTTTCTATCTCATGTGTACATGCGTATAATATACAAACACAGACCATCAAGCATTATGAGCGCTCACACGCAGAGAGAGAGAGAGAGAAGCGGGGGGGAGGGGGAGTGCCGGGGGGGGGGGGGGGGGGGCCGGGGGGGGGGGGGACAGGGGGGGCAGGGACAGACAGACAGACAGAGACAGAGAGAAACGGAGAGATATGCAGAGGGAGAGACATATAGGCTACACACATGGAGAGGAACAGACTGAGAGAGGGAGGGAGAAAGAGAGGGGGAGAGAGAGAGAGGAGAGAGAGAAAGAGGGGGGGGGGGGGAGTGGCAGAGACACAGAGACAGACAGAGAACCAGGAAGATACATTCTATAAATTAATTCTGTCTCAGCGGTGTAATTTTAGGGTAAGGGGAGCGGGGCGTTAAACAAGCTTTCACCGACAGGGCTACTGTGAATGATTGTAGACTGTGTGCAATCACAACTTCCTGAACAGAGGTCTCGGGACGTGCAGGACAACACGTACATTCTGCAATGGTGTCAGTCTATCGTTGTTGGTCTTTTTCTGTCTTTCCATCCTGTATCTCTCCCGTAACAATTCCTTGGGGGGTTGTTCTTGCAAGGCCACTGGATCTTGTTACGTGGCCATACCAGTGGCCATATTATGTGGTCAGATGCAGAGGTCAGGCATCTGTTGATCTCATGCCCTCTCCATCCCCCCACCCCCCACCCTTCACACACACACACACACACACACACCTTCTCCTCCTCTCCACTTCTTTCACTGTGGTGCAGTGTGTGAATATAGAAAAGTCCCCACGTTCTACGGTCCCCTTGAAACAGCAACACGCACTTTGATCTGCAGTCGATGACTAAGGTCTGTTGTTCAGTGTTAGCCTCAGTCACTGTCACTATCACTGGTCCCAAAACCTGGTTTGGTCGTGCGGGGGGGCGAGGGGGGGAGGGGGTGTTAAGGGGGGCCGGGGGGGGGGGGGGGGCGTTGCACTGCTGAACGCATCACCAACGTTCTCCATTTCTGGCGGCAATGGGATAGCGCCTGAGTTTCGGCAAAGCTCCTCTCTCTGTCCTAGATCCTCTCGGTGATGATGTCTGCCCACTTCTTTCGCGGTCTGCCTCGTCTCCGTTTCCCCTGCACTGTTCCCTGAAGGATGGGTTGGAGAGTCTGTCAGATCTTGTCATGTGGCCATATCCGTTTCCCGTTTGTTTGGGTTTTTTTCATAGTGAATAAGACACACTTCTTTTCACAGTGGTCGGTAGGTCTTCATACCGAACAACGTGCTGACTGATTGTTTTTTTTTTCCGACTTCCTTATTTGTGATATGGTCTTTGTAGGAGAATTCAAAGAGTTTCCTGAAACATCTAGTTTCCAATGCTTGGATCTTTCTCTAAAGCTCTGCTGTAAGAGTCCGGGACTCACATGCATTCACATAAATAGACAGAACCAGCGCACGCAGGGGCTTTGATCAGGGACCGATGTTCTGGCCTCTCCATTTTGGGCTTTCAGTCTTGTCAGTTCTGTTGCAGACTGTGCAGCTCTTAACGAGTATTTCGGTCTTAGATCCTTGTAACCCATATTAAATTAATGTCAGAGCCGACAGAAACTGGTTGAAAAGAATGGCGGCTTTACAACGTAATGGTGAATTACTCAGGGTTTCTAAAAACGGTCTGGGTCAGCCTATATAAGCCTATATATACCTATAGGTTTAGCGTCAGCTTCAAGGTGAAAGATGAAGTGAAGGGTCAGAAAAAGACCCACACTAATAATAATAATAATAAAGCACGGACGTCAGAGATGGCTGACCATGCAGTATGGAACAATGGTCCAGCAGAAACGCACCTGTAGAACAGAGCATCCACGAGTTCGAGCTCCACAGACGGCCCGGAAATGTATACTCCATCTTCCTCTAGAAGTGTAC
>NC_134876.1:23347934-23362934 GCF_041734735.1 Babylonia areolata | reverse complement strand
GACGATAACTAGCTTGAGTGCTAACATGTGTGTCTGTGCGCGCTCGAGTACACACAAACACACACACACACATACATACATACACACATACACACGCATGCGCATCCACACACACACACACACACACACACACCACACACACGTACACAGATACACACACACACACACACACACACACACACACACACACACACACACACACACACACACACACACACACACACACACACACACACACATACGCACACACTGAGATACAGACAAACACCCACCCACACACACACACACACACACACACACACACATACACACACACATACACACAGATACAGACAAACAAACAAACAAACAAACACACACACACACACACACACACACACACACACACACACACACACACCTCTGCACTCTGCACCCAGCTCACAATCACGCCCCTAATACCCCTTAATTTTTCCATTTCTTTGCTGTCGGTTGCAATTCACAGGCACTTGAAAAAAATGTACATTTAGATTTTGTTAAAAACAAATAAACAAACAACAACAACAACAAAAAACCATCAGGAATAAGTGTTTGTATTGGATATATCTAAATGATAGTCATTTCAGTCCAGGGTTTTTTTTTCCACAGAATATGTAACACGCACACATACAAGCACGAATGTGCACGCACGCTTCCATAACGTACACACACGTCAACATAAACAAAACGCGTCACAATAAGTGGAAACACAGGCTTTATTCAATAAGTTGTAGCCAGTATATATCTATACTTGCATGTACACATACATTTTACGATGTTTTAAAATGACAGTCATGATGAATGTGTAACTCGTTGGACACTATATATGGCACTACAGCCACATTCTAAAGAGGTATGCATGTTTTAGATACAGCCGTCACCTGAAGGTTAACTCTCTCCATACGAACGGCGAAAGAGACGACGTTAACAGCGTTTCACCCCAGTTACCATCATTAAAATATTGCAAGCGGAAGGCTCTTATACTGAAGAGGTGAATGTTGACAAAGAATACCACAATTCTGACGACGGAAGCTAAAGGTTCGGTCATTCAGACACCCACTGGACATCCGAGGGGTCTGTGTAGAGGAGAAGAGAGGGCTGGCCGTACTGAGTGAGTTAAAAAGTTTAAAAGTCAGATGTCCCGTAGCTGCTTACGGTCATACTGACAGTGAATTGATATTCACTTCGTCAAGGACGCTGCACAGAAAAGCGGCCCCCAAACTTCTCCATTCACCGGCTTTGAAGACAGACCCATGGTTTAAAACGTTGGACGCCTGGTCTTATGACGCACCTATGGTCTGAAACGTTGGTCGCCTGGTCTTGTGACGCACAACGTTGGACGCCTGGTCTTGCAACGTACCTATGGTCTGAAACGTTGGACGCCTGGTCTTATGACGGACCTATGGTCTGAAACGTTGGACGCCTGGCCTTATGACGGACCTATAGTCTGAAACGTTGGACGCCTGGTCTTATGACGCACACCGTTGGACGCCTGGTCTTGCGACGTACCTATTGTCTGAAACGTTGGACGCCTGGTCTTGTGACAGACCTGTGGTCTTAAACGTTGGCCACCTGGTCTTATGACGGACCTATGGTCTGAAACGTTGGACGCCTGGTCTTATGACGGACCTATGGTCTGAAACGTTGGACGCCTGGCCTTATGACGGACCTATAGTCTGCAACGTTGGACGCCTGGTCTTATGACGCACAACGTTGGACGCCTGGTCTTGCGACGTACCTATTGTCTGAAACGTTGGACGCCTGGTCTTGTGACAGACCTGTGGTCTTAAACGTTGGCCACCTGGTCTTATGACGGACCTATGGTCTGAAACGTTGGACGCCTGGTCTTATGACGGACCTATGGTCTGAAACGTTGGACGCCTGGTCTTATGACGGACATATGGTCTGAAACGTCGGACGCCTGGTCTTATGACAGACCTATGGTCTGAAACGTTGGACGCCTGGTCTTATGACGGACCTATGGTCTGAAACGCTGGACGCCTGGTCTTATGACGCACCTATGGTTTGAAACGTTGGACGCCTGGTCTTATGACGCACCTATGGTTTGAAACGTTGGACGCCTGGTCTTATGACGGACCTATGGTCTGAAACGTTGGACGCCTAGTCTTATGACGGACCTATGGTCTGAAACGTTGGTCGCCTGGTCTTATGACGCACAACGTTGGACGCCTGGTCTTGTGACGTACCTATTGTCTGAAACGTTGGACGCCTGGTCTTATGGCGGATCTATAGTCTGCAACGTTGGACGCCTGGTCTTATGATGGACCTATAGTCTGCAACGTTGGACGCCTGGTCTTGTGACGTACCTATTGCCTGAAACGTTGGACGCCTGGTCTTATGACAGACCTATAGTCTGCAACGTTGGACGCCTGGTCTTATGACGGACCTATGGTCTGGAACGTTGGACGCCCGTCCTCATGACATATCTATAGTCTGAAAAGTTGTACGACTATTGTTGTTGACACCTATTTATGTAGACGCCTACGTTGTTGTTGCTGCTGTTGGTGGTGGTGGTGGTGGGTGTGGTCTAGTTGCTGCCGTTGTTGTTGTTGTTGTTGCCTTTGTTATTCGTGTTGTTGTTCTTGGTTGCTGTTGTAATCGTTGTTGTTGTCGTAAATATCACTGTCGTTGTTGTTGCTGCTGCTGCTGCTGCTGTTGTCGTTGTTGTTGTTGTCGTCGTTGTTGTTGTCATCGTTGTCGTTGCTGTTGAGGGAAAGACAGACAGACAGAGAAACAGACAGACAGACAGAGAGAGAGAGAGAGATGAACGCACACATAGACAGACATCGAAACATCCCCATCCAGCCCCCAACCCACCCCCTCATCCCATTACCCTAACCCCCTCCTCCCCACCCCGGCAAACATACGCCTACACACAGACAGACTGAGAGACACATGCACGCACACGCATACACACAAACACAGAAAGAGAGACAGACAGACAGACAGACACACACACACACACACACACACACACACACACATGCACGACTCTTCACCCTATGCCCGCCCCCCCCTCCTCCCCTTCCCCGGACCTCCCACCATCAGGCCCTCTCTATCCCCTCATTCTTCCATTTCCTTGCTCTTTGCTGTCATTTGCTTGTGATATGCGCACACACACACACACACACACACACACACACACACACACACACACACAGAAAAAAAGGGGGGGGGCGGGGGGGAATCAGATATAGATAATTTTCGCGATATTATTTTTATTTATTTATTTAGATTTTCAGTGATTTGCGTTTGCAACTGGCACCTGTGGATGACAGTCTTCTCAACCCTGGGTGTTTTTTTGTTTTTGTTTTTGTTTTTTGTTTTTTTGTTTTTTTTCCATAAAGATGTAACATGCATACACGTAAGTTTTGCGAACACAATTTAACATAAAACAAACATGACAACATTAGTGGAAACACCAGGTTTAATCAGTACGTTGGAACGAGTATATCAAAACTACTAACCAATCAATCAATCGATGAACCAAACAAATGAAAATACAAAAAAGTTAATAAATGAAAATAAATAGACGAAACCAACCAAACAAATAAAGAAGTGAACAAATAATCAAATAAATATGTAGATAAACGACCAAATGAATAAATAAATAAATAAACAACTAAATAGCAAATGCTGCAAAACGGTGGGTATGTAACCAGTTGGATAGATAAACCATAGCCACAATTTGAACATGCGTGTTTGTTTCAGATACCAGCCGTCCGTCAGTCGTGTAGTCTTCATAAATCATTTCACAGATTCACAGGTAAAGACTCTCTGGATCTGGAAGAAGCATACTGTAGAAAGTACAGGAGCAAAATTTAATGCAACACTGAATTCAATCCACTCACAGCTTGTCCATCCCAAGACATGTTTGTATCAGTCTTGCTGATGGAGGCGGCGACAGACTGCCGGGACATACAAGAAGGTTGAAAGTCTTGTTCGATCCTGAGTAAAAAAGAAAGACTGTCTTCAATACATTTCACAGATCTTTCGGCGTTGCCAAATTTATCACCGTAGTGCTGGATCATGAATCAAGGAACTATCGAATATTTCATATCAGCTTTTCAAATGTTAAGGAAAGAATGATTTAATGGATGTATGTCCAAAAAAAAAAGGGGGGGGGGGGCGGGGGGGGGGGCGGGGGGGGGGGGGAATGAAAGAACACAACTGAAGGGAAAGAAAGGAAAGAAAGAGAGCAAACAGGCCATGCAAAAGTCACTGTTGGTCACACAGATAATCCCTCATGCTAATGTCTTACTACCCAAAGAAAAAAAAAGAAGATAATATTCTACGTTAAAAAAATGTTCTTCTCCAACATTGAATAAAAAACCCCAACCAACCAACAAACAAAAAACACAAACAAATGTCAATCTATTGGAACTATTGAATTGCTAGAGTATTACATAAATATGAAATAAAAACAAAATCGGCATACAAACGTTGTATGATAAAAATGTAAACAACAACAACAACAACAACAACAACAACAACAAAGCATTAATCATATCTCTTTAAACGCCAACCAATTTCATCAATATGAAATTAAAGAAGAAAGGGGCTTGTAAACAAAATTATCTTTTAACTGCACCACTGTATTTCCACGATCTTAAAAATAACAACAGACAAACAAAGCAGTCAAATTTAGACAAACCTATCTTTTAAAGCAAAAATGTGGAGAGTTCCATAAACATTATAAAAAAAAAAGACACCCCTCTTTAAAACATATCTCTTCAACACCAAAGTCAAAAACTTCTTTCGAATACCAGCGTGTTCCATAAAAGTCAAAAACAATCAAATGGAAAGAAAAACAAACCCGACTGTCCGAAAATTCTTTCTCTCACCACTTACCCCACCCCTTTTGAACAAACACAAGAAATATTATATTTTTCAAGCAAACAAAAAAACAAACACAATAAACGTTATATTTTTCAAACAAACAAACACAATAAACGCCTTTTTTTTCGAGCAAACCAACAAACACGAGAAACATTCTATCTTTTAAACAAACAAACAAAACCAATCATAATAAACATTATATCTTTCAAACAAGCAAACAAACAGACAAACAAACATCCTAAAATGTTCCACATTTCCTTGGACTTCAAACCTCCTTCAACCCGTTTCCCTTCCGCCGTCTCCCCGATAAGTTGCAGCAGCAGCAGCAGCGACGGACCAGTTTGTAGAGGCAGAAGGCAGCCACCAGCCACACACAGATGGACCAGCCGCTGGTCGCCGCCATGTTGGATTGCGTGGGCAGGGGATCTAACTGCACCTCTTCGCCCTTATTCTCCGCGGTTACCGCGCCTTTCTTCTTATTCGGGGGGACCCCGGCGTTGGGTGCTTTGGTGGGGGGAGGTTTCGGGGGTTCTTTAAGGGGTGTCTCGGTGCCGATTTCTTCAGCCGGTTGTTTTAGAGGATTGTTGTTGTCGTTGTTGTTGTTGTTGTTGTTGTTGTTGCTGCTGCTGTTGTTGTCGCTATCGCCAATGGCAGGAGCAGGAGGAGGAGGAGCGACGGTGGCATCTGAAACAGTTCAGATCTGATGATGATGATGATGATGATGATGATGATAATGAGAACGTTAATGGTGATGAGAATGATGTTACCAGTGGTGATAATAACTGTGATAGGTAAAAAAGAAGACGAAGAACAAGAACAACAAAAAGAATAAGGAGGAGGAGGAGACAGGCACAAGCACACTTTACAGAACAGACACTTTACTTCTACAGAAAGCTCGTCATTTCCTGACTCCTCAATCAAATAGATAAAATCAAAAATTGGATAAGTGAATGTATGAATAAATAGATAAGTAAATAAGTAAATATATGAATAAGCATTCCCCTGAAGGCTTCATGAACATACTATAAGCACAGACAGAAAAAAATACAGTAACACAAATTATGCAACAAACTGCTCAGCAGTACCAGAGACATCAAATAGATATAAATGAAGACATAGATAAATAAACAAATGAATAGACAAATAAATAAACAAACAACTAAATAATAAACAAATAAATAAAAGAATGATTAAATGAATAACCATTCGTCTGAAGAAAAAAAAATCAAGATCACATTGATAGAACACCAAACACAGACAGACAAACACAGCCACAACAGAAACTTATCTACAACAAACCACAGCTCACCACCACCACCACCAGCCTCCTCCTTTTCCTCATCCCGCCTTCCGGTCAGAACGGCCTTGACCTCTCGCAGCAAGGGGTAGGTGCCAGCCCCGCACGCCTTGCCGTTGAAGTCATCGTAGTCCAGGGTCCAGAACATGGCTCCTGCCAGCCCCTCCTCCACGATGTACTCCGCCTGTCAAGGTCAACAAGGTCAATCAACTTCGCTTAAAAACAAGAAAAGAAAGAAAGAAAAACAACACTTATTGCCTGCTTATTGTCAGGACATCTTAAGTAAAAATGGCTGTGTTTGCTTCAAACTTTTTTTTCTCTCTTCTTTTAAAAAAACAACAAATATCATGAATTCAGCAGGACGAGAAGAAAGTTCCAAATTAACATATAGCTGTATGTTAAGTCCTGCCGTAATTTACACATACAATGAATTCAGCAGGATAACGAGTAAATTGCACATCATTTTTATGCAGACTGTAATTAATGTGTGACCGATGTTTTTTGCCGGTCGAAACGAATACATTGTAGCATGGATTACAAACAAAAGAGAAGAAGAAAAATAAGAATGACACAGCTGTCAGGTAGAAATTGAACAGAGAGGCAAATAGTCACATTTCGGAAAAGAGTCAATTAGTCAATCAACTGTATTTAGAGGGTGTTTTTTTTTGTTTTTGTTTTTCTTCCAAATTTCACCCACATTTTTACCCTCATTTGCCCAGTTTCTCCCAACCCTCCATTCATCCATATCTCCCACCCCTTCTAACCGATAATACTCAGATGTGCTCATAAATACTTTAAAAAAAATGTCTTCAATCACCGATATGTTTGACGGGACATTAACTCACTCAGTACGGCCAGTCCTCTCTTCTCCTCTACACAGATCCCTCAGATGTCCAGTGGATGTCTGAATGACCCAACCTTTAGCTTCCGTCGTCAGAATTGTGGTATTCTTTGTCAACATTCACCTCTTCAGTATAAGAGCCTTCCACTTGCAATGTTTTGATGATGGTAATTGGGGTGAAACTCTGTTAACGTCGTCTCTTTCGCCGTTCGTATGGAGAGAGTTAAACAAAATTCCTTCCTTCAATTAGTCGTGATTCAGAACAACGTTAACTCTCTCCATACGAACGGCGAAAGAGACGACGTTAACAGCGTTTCACCCCAATTACCATCATCAAAATATTGCAAGCGAAAGGTTCTTATACTGAAGAGGTGAATGTTGACAAAGAATACCACAATTCTGACGACCGAAGCTAAATGTTGGGTCTTTGAGACACCCACTGGACATCCGAGGGGTCTGTGTAGAGGAGAAGAGAGGACTGGCCGTAGTGAGTGAGTTAATCGAACATCAAGAAGGGAGAAAGAAGGGCCTCATACACCTTTCATGACCGTTGGGGTAGTAAATTCATCTCAACTGTTTCCAGGGCTCACTCGTTCAAATTCACCCGTCGCCCCTATGACCTTCCCAAACTCAGGTACCCATTCGACGGGCGCAATAGCCGAATGGTTAAAGCGTTGGACTTTCAATCTGAGGGTCCCGGGTTCGAATCACGGTGACGGCGCCTGGTGGGTAAAGGGTGGAGATTTTTACGATCTCCCAGGTCAACATATGTGCAGACCTGCTAGTGCCTGAACCCCCTTCGTGTGTATACGCAAGCAAAAGATCAAATACGCACGTTAAAGATCCTGTAATCCATATCAGCGTTCGGTGGGTTATGGAAACAAGAACACACCCAGCATGCACACCCCCGAAAGCGGAGTATGGCTGTCTACACGGCGGGTTAAAAACGGTCATACACGTAAAAGCCTACTCGCGTACATACGAGTGAACGTGGGAGTTGCAGCCCACGAACGCAGAAGAAGAAGAAGTAGAAGAAGGTACCCATTCGCACGGGGGTAGAGTGAGGAAAATTAGGAAAAAAGTGTCTTTCCCCAAGGACACAGCACCATACCGAAGCGAGCTCTCGAACCTTCATCACTGGGGAGCACTGGATCAGAAGTCCAACGCCTAACCGATGCTGCTACAGCGCCTGCTTAGAATGAAGGTACAGCAATGATACTACTGATGATGATGATGAAGGTGATGATGATGATGATGATAATGTTACTAATACTAAATACTAATATCAATACTGTTACCATACTATACTATACAACAACAATAACAACAACAACAACAACAACAACAACAACCACTACTACTACTACTGATGGTGATGATGAAGGTGATGATGGTGATGATGATGATGATGATAATGTTACTAATACTAATACTAATATCAATACTTTTACTATACTATACTATACTATACTATACTATACAACAACAACATCTACTACTACTACTACTACTACTACTACTACTACTACTACTACTACTACTACTACTAAAGACCATCGTCATCATCCTCGTCGACAACATTCAGTCACTGAACCTTGGCCCTGAAGCTGCGCGGATCATCATAGCAGAGGTACTGCAGAGTGTTTGGGTTCCAGGCATAGGGCACCTTGCCTGACTCACTGTAGCTGCTCCTCCACTGTCCGCTCTGCAGGTTCTCACAGATCTGGTGACACCATTGGTCTTTTAGGCCTTCACTGCCACCACTGACACCAACAGCACCACCACCACCACCACCACTACCACTACCACCACCACCACCAACAACAACACTAAAATCAACACCACCAACACCAACACCACCACCACCAACAACAACAACATCAATACCATCACCACCAACACCACTACTACCACCACTACAACCATCACCAACACCAACAAGAACAATACCAACACTACCACCACCACAACCACCACAACAACCACCAAAATCACAACCACCAAAACCACAACCACCACCAAAAACCACCACCACAACCACCACCACCAAACCACAACCACCACCAAAACCACCACAACCACCACCACACCACCACCACAACCACAACCACCAAAACCACAACCACCACCAAAACCACCACCAAACCACCACCACAACCACCACCAAAACCACAACCACCACCACCACTACCACCACCAAAACCACAACCACAACCACCACCACCAAAACCACAACCATCACCACCACCACCACCAAAACCACAACCACCACCAAAAACAACCATCAAAACCACCACCACCACCACCACCACCACCACCACCACTACCACCACAACCACCGACAGCAACAACAACAACAACAATACAGCCACTACCACCACCACTATCACCATCACCACCACCACCAACAACAACAATAACAGCAACAACAACAACAACACTATGGTGATCTCAGGGATTGGGGCAGATGTTTGGATTGCCTTTTAGGACGACAACACCAACACCAACAAAACAAGTACCATCTACAACAACAACGTCATGGGGATCATAGTGATTGGTACTGATGTTTGGATTGTCCTTTAGGACTACAGCAACAGCAGCAACAGCACCACTGTCACCACCACTGCCTACACCAACAACAACACTGTAACCACTACTGACAACACCAACAACACCACTGTCACCACAATTGACAACACCAACAACACCACTGCCACCACCACTGTCACCACCAAAAACACCACTGCCACCACCACTGTCGCCACCAACAACACCACTGTCACCACCAACAACACCACTGTCACCACCACTGGCAACACCAACAACACCACTGTCAGCACCAACAACACCACTGGCAACACCAACAACACCACTGGCAACACCAACAACACCACTGTCACCACCAAAAACACCACTGTCACCACCAACAACACCACTGTCGACACCAACAACACCACTGTCACCACCAACAACACCACTGTCACCACCAACAACCACTGCCAGCACCAACAACACCACTGTCACCACCACTGCCAACACCACTGTCACCACCACTGCCAGCACCAACAACACCACTGTCACCACCAACAACACCACTGTCTACCACTGTCACCACCAACAGCACCACTGTCACTACCACTGTCACCACCACTGCCACCACCAACAACAACACCATGGTGATCACGGGGACTGGTGCTGATGTTTGGATAGTCATTCAGGACCACAACACCACCATCAACAACACCACCATCAACAACACCGCCAACAACCAGACCAAAATTAATGCAAACCAATGTGAACGGCACATCTGATCATAATCCATCCATCTCGGTACACACTGGCCAAACAAGGCTAAAAAGAAATTTAAGTCTCTCTCTCTCTCTCTCTCTCTCTGTGTGTGTGTGTGTGTGTGTGTGTGTGTGTGTGTGTGTGTGTGTGTGTGTGTGTGTGTGTGTAGGCGAAGCAGGATCATCATTGCACGACTGGGCGAATCGGGAATACGAGGATTGTCCCAGCTCACCTCGAAGTAAGCAAGGAAGCCGATGAGGCGAGTGACGGGGCCAGCGGTGCCCATATGGCGTTGCCAGGTGTCTCCGGGGCTGTGCAGGGAGGGGTCGCTCATCACCCCCGTGTGGCCGTACGTGGACAGTCCCAGCACCAGCTTGTTCCTCGGCGTGCCGTTGTTGGTCCACTCCTCCACCAGGCGGCTCTGTCACGTCAGCATTGGTGTTTAGTCCCAAGATTGAATGGAGAATCAAACTGAGCGTCTGGTCAGTCATTCGGGTGAGACGATAAACCGAGGAGGTCTCGTTAGCAGACTTCTTCTTGTTTTTCTGCGTTCACTCGTATGCACACGAGTGGGCTTTTACGTGTATGACCGTTTTTACCCCGCCATGTAGGCAGCCATACTCCGTTTTCGGGGGTGTGCATGCTGGGTATGTTCTTGTTTCCATAACCCACCGAACGCTGACATGGATTACAGGATCTTTAACGTGCGTATTTGATCTTCTGCTTGCATATACACACGAAGGGGGTTCAGGCACTAGCAGGTCTGCACATATGTTGACCTGGGAGATCGTAAAAATCTCCACCCTTTACCCACTAGGCGCCGTCACCGTGATTCGAACCCGGGACCCTCAGATTGACAGTCCAACGCTTTAACCACTCGGCTATGGCGCCCGTCAGCAAACATCTGTGCAGGAATCCATTCTGATAGGTTTTTGTAGGTTTATTTGTTTGATTATCTGTTAGGTAAGGGAGGTGGCAGAGTGGGTAAGATGATTATCTGCTTATACGGTGTCCGTGAGGGTATGGGTTCGAAGGTTGGTTTGTGTTTTAGGTGAGGGGGGTGGCAGAACGATTAAGATGCTCATCTGCCTGTAGAGTGTCCGTGAGGATCTGGGTTCGAATCCCGATCTCGGTCTTTAGTCCCAAGTTTGACTGGAAAACCAAACTGAACATATAGTCAATCGGGTGAGACGATGAACCCAGGTGTGGTGTGCAGCACGCTTTTAGAGGTCTGGTGTGCAGCACGCACTTAGAGGTCTGGTGTGTAGTACGCACTTAGAGGTCTGGTGTGCAGCACGCACTTAGAGGTCTGGTGTGTAGTACGCACTTAGAGGTCTGGTGTGTAGTACGCACTTAGAGGTGTGGTATGCAGCATGCACTTAGAGGTCTAGTGTGCAGTATGCACTTGGAGGTCTGGTGTGCAGCACGTACTTAGAGGTATGGTGTGCAGCACGCTCTTAGAGGTCTGGTGTGTAGCACGGTCTTAGAGGTCTGGTGTGCAGCATGCACTTGGAGGTCTGGTGTGCATCATGCACTTAGAGGTCTGGTGTGCAGCACGGTCTTAGAGGTCTGGTGTGCAGCACGGTCTTAGAGGTCTGGTGTGCAGCACGCTCTTAGAGGTCTGGTGTGCAGCACGGTCTTAGAGGTCTGGTGTGTAGCACGCACTTAGAGGTCTGGTGTGCAGCACGCTCTTAGAGGTCTGGTGTGCAGCACGGTCTTAGAGGTCTGGTGTGCAGCACGCACTTAGAGGTGTGGTGTGCAGCACGCACTTAGAGGTCTGGTGTGCAGCACGCTCTTAGAGGTCTGGTGTGCAGCACGCTCTTAGAGGTCTGGTGTGCAGCACGCACTTAGAGGTGTGGTGTGTAGCACGCACTTAGAGGTGTGGTGTGTAGCACGCACTTAAAGTTGTGGTGTGCAGCACGTACTTAGAGGTGTAGTATGCAGCACGTACTTAGAGGTCTGGTGTGCAGCACGGTCTTAGAGGTCTGGTGTGTAGCACGCACTTAGAGGTCTGGTGTGCAGCACGCACTTAGAGGTCTGGTGTGCAGCACGCACTTAGAGGTGTGGTGTGCAGCACGCTCTTAGAGGTCTGGTGTGCAGCACGCTCTTAGAGGTCTGGTGTGCAGCACGCACTTAGAGGTGTAGTATGCAGCACGTACTTAGAGGTCTGGTGTGCAGCACGCACTTAGAGGTCTGGTGTGCAGCACGCACTTAGAGGTCTGGTGTGCAGCACGCTCTTAGAGGTCTGGTGTGCAGCACGCACTTAGAGGTCTGGTGTGCAGCACGCACTTAGAGGTCTGGTGTGCAGCACGCACTTAGAGGTCTGGTGTGCAGCACGCACTTAGAGGTCTGGTGTGCAGCACGCACTTAGAGGTCTGGTGTGCAGCACGCACTTAGAGGTCTGGTGTGCAGCACGTCTTAGAGGTCTGGTGTGCAGCACGCACTTAGAGGTTGGTGTGCAGCACGCACTTAGAGGTCTAGGTGTGCAGCACGTACTTAGAGGTCTGGTGTGCAGCACGCTCTTAGAGGTCTGGTGTGCAGCACGCTCTTAGAGGTCTGGTGTGCAGCACGCACTTAGAGGTCTGGTGTGCAGCACGCTCTTAGAGGTCTGGTGTGCAGCACGCTCTTAGAGGTCTGGTGTGTAGCACGGTCTTAGAGGTCTGGTGTGTAGACGCTCTTAGAGGTCTGGTGTGTAGCACGCTCTTAGAGGTCTGGTGTGTAGCACGCACTTAGAGGTCTGGTGTGTAGCACGCACTTAGAGGTCTGGTGTGTAGCACGCACTTAGAGGTCTGGTGTACAGCACGCACTTAGAGGTCTGGTGTGTAGCACGCTCTTAGAGGTCTGGTGTGTAGCACGCTCTTAGAGGTCTGGTGTGCAGCACGCACTTAGAGGTATGGTGTGTGGTACGCTCTTAGAGGTCTGGTGTGTAGCACGCTCTTAGAGGTCTGGTGTACAGCACGCACTTAGAGGTGTGGTGTGCAGCACGCACTTAGAGGTCTGGTTTGCAGCACGCACTTAGAGGTCTGGTGTGCAGCACGCACTTAGAGGTCTGGTGTGCAGCACGCACTAGAGGTCTCGTGTGCAGCACGCACTTGGAGGTCTGTGTGCAGCACGCACTTAGAGGTGTAGTATGCAGCACGTACTTAGAGGTGTAGTATGCAGCACGTACTTAGAGGTGTGGTGTGCAGCACGCACTTAGATGTCTGGTGTGCTTCACGCTCTTAGAGGTCTGGTGTGCAGCACGCTCTTAGAGGTGTGGTGTGTAGCACGCACTTTGAGGTCTGGTGTGCAGCACGCTCTTAGAGGTCTGGTGTGCAGCACGCACTTAGAGGTCTGGTGTGCAGCACGCACTTAGAGGTGTGGTGTGCAGCACGCACTTAGAGGTGTGGTGTGCAGCACGCACTTAAAGGAGTGGTGTGCAGCACGCACTTAGAGGTCTGGTGTGCAGCACGCTCTTAGAGGTCTGGTGTGCAGCACGCACTTAGCGCACTGAACGAGGACCCGTGGCAAAAAGAGTGCTGTCCTCTGGCAAGAATACTGTGGAAGGAATCGACTCTGACAGGTGTTTGTAGCTTCGTGTGTTTGTTTGTAAGGTGAGGGAGGTGGTAGAATGGTTATACAGTGTCTGTGATGATCTGGGTTCGAATCCAGGTCTCGCCTTTTCTCCTAAATTTGACTGGAGAATCAAACCAAGCGTCTACTCCGTCATTCGGGTGATGAGATAAACCCAGGAGGTCGTGTGTGTGTGTGTGTGTGTGTGTGTGTGTGTGTGTGTGTGTGTGTGTGTGTGTGTGTGTGTGTGTGTGTGTGTAAGGGCGGGCAGTTTGGTGGCTGTTAAATGTTTGTCTTCTTTTTTTTTTTCTTTTTCCTCACAATGCGAGTCAAGCATGCATGTTAGGGCGCTGTGATTTGTCTCTGCATAATATTCAACGTGCAAAGATGAATAGTTTTATTTAGTAATAATTATCATCGAGCTATATAATTCATTTACGTGTTAATATTCACAAGTAAGCCTATCAACTTTGGAATCAACGAATCATACTGGCAAAGAGTATGATGATGATGATGTTAATCATAATAACGACGCTGATGACGGGTGCACACAGACACAAATACACAGACACACAGACACACATACACATAGACACATACACACATAGAAGACCCCCTCTCAACACACGCATATGCACAAACACACCAACACACACAGACACAGACACAGACACACACGCACACACACACACACACACACACACACACACACACACACACACACACACACAAACAGACACACGGACACAGACACAGACACACACGCACACACATAGACACACGCGTGCGCGCGCCCGCGCACACACACACACACACACACACACACACACACACACACACACACACACACACACACACACACACACACAAACATACACACACACACACACACACACACACACACACACACACACACACACACACACACACACACACACACACACACACACACACACACACACACACACACACACGGACCATGCTGAAGCGACCCTGTTCGGCGTGGTAGGGGATGACGGGGTGGAGGGGGCTGTGGTGGCCGAGGGTGAGGGACCAGGTGCCCCACAGGTCATAGGCCATCAGCAACACGTAATCCACGAAGCTGTTATCACCATCATCATCACCGTCATCATCATCATCATCA
>NC_134876.1:23332934-23342934 GCF_041734735.1 Babylonia areolata | reverse complement strand
ACTGAATTGTATATACCTCGCAGTGCATTGTACAATTTCCCATTAACACCAGTTTTTCTCAAAACATGCCACAATACATTTCTGTTCACGGAGTCAAATGCCTTTTTAAAGTCAACAAAAGCAACATATAACTTAGTATTCTTCATAAGAAATTTTTGAACCAAAGCATATAAAGTAAAAATATGATCTACAGTACTAAATCCTACTCTGAATCCTGCTTGTTCTTCAACAATTATTTCCTCTCTTTCGGCCCACTGGACAAGCCTTCTATTTAAAATATGTGTATATACTTTACTAATTACGCTTGTTAGAGCTACACCCCTATAGTTGTCTGGATTATTAGTGTCTCCTTTCTTATGAATTGGTACAATAATGGATTTACACCAATTTGTCGGAAATAATCCATCACCAAACAATTTGTTAAATAGTGACACAAGAAAATCCATAACAATTGCATCGACATTCTTCAGCATCTCACCGATTATCTTATCTGGGCCGGCACTTTTTCCATTTTTCAGACTTCTTACACTGGCCTTAATTTCATCTATAGTTATAGGGTCATTAAACAAAGGTTCATTAAAGATTTCTTCTTCTTCTTCTTCTTCTCCTGTATCTGCGGTGTCCTGCCCCCCATCAAAAGAATTAAATACATGGTAAAAATGATCATACCATTGCTGTGAAGTGATTTCATTATAAATGACTGATTTCCTATTGACTGATCTAATAGTTGCCCAAAACATTTTTGAATCTTTTATTGATTCTTTTAACTGTTGTAGTTTCTTTTCATCAAAATCTTTTTTCTTCTCTTTCCTTAACTTAATATACTGTTTTCTTTCTTCTACATAAATGTTTTTCACTTCAGCTTTTCCTTCAACTGTTTTAGCTCTTTGAAACTTTTGCAACAATCTCCTAACCTGTCTTTTCTTTTGCCTACATTCATTGTCGAACCATTCGTTAACTGTTTTCTTTTTTCTGCCCACTGTCCTAACCATGCATGCAGCAGCTCCATAAAATGCATTGACAAAGAGCTCAATAGATTTGTTGATATCTGTAACCAGAGTCTCCATGACTGTATTCATGCACATTTTAAACTCATCAGAAGTTAGTTCATCTTTAAAAGTCTGTATATTTTCCTCTGACCACACCACCCTTTCCTCGCCACATTGTGCTACAAATGGTATAACTTTTTTGTCAATACATTGTTTCCATGTGAGCTGAACTGGCAGATGCCATGAAAAAAGAGAATCGTTTATTTTTAAATCACAGTTTGAAACAATTTCTCTAGACACCAGAAAATAATCAATAACACTGCATCCATGAGGAGATACAAAAGTAAATTCTCCCTCTGAATCAGTAATACAGGATCCATTCATGATGAAAAGATCAAACAAAAAACAAAAATCTAACAAGGATTTGCCAAAACTGTTAATAACTGTGTCTTTCGAACAACGCTTTCCACAAACATAATCATCATCATCATTATCATCATCCATACTCTGTATATAACTAACCATTTGTTCCTCTTTGGGTTGCTCATTACCTGTCCTGGCATTCAAATCTCCACAGACAACAAAATAAACATTATCATTGCGAACTGATTCTAAAATATTTTCTTCTAAGATAAGAATTCCATCTTTTAATTGTGTGTGAATGTAAGCTGGCCCACCCTCAGGCACAACATAGCAGGCAACAAGAACAACATCTTTATCAACACCAAACACACATTTATCAATATGCACAACCACCACATTGTCACAATTTAACTGAATTTCTTTAACAAACTGAGCAAATTGCTTTCTTATCAGTAATAAAACCCCTCCTGAATGTCTTCCATGAGCTGATATTTTTTTCGCAGGGGCACTGAATTTTATATAATCAATAAAGATTGAACTAAAATCAAATGAATCATTCACGAACGTCTCTGTCAGACACACGAAATCATAGTTAGTAATAAAATTCACGAAAGAAACGTCTGTAAGTTTGCTGTACAAATTTTCTACATTATAATTCAGAAATGTTAATTCCGACACTTGATGATCAGGCCTGTCCTATTTACAACTGTTCGACCGCAAAGTCCGGCCACTGCTCCCAGCAGGTGACTTGTTCAGATGACGGGGCTGCCCTCTCAAGTAACCATGGATACCTGCTTGCTGTCCACCTCTGCCCGTCAAGCTTGAACCACCAACTGAACGATGCCCCACGCCCTGCCTGCCAACACGCGTGCTGCTGTCACTGCGGGAGTGAGCGCTGTCACCGGTGTCACTTCGGTCAGCTGCACGTGGAGCGGGGTCCGTGTTGTCGTCACGAGTCCGACCTGTTGAGACGCCACTGCCATTGGCTGCAGCCCGGTCACATGGCGGGGAACCCTTTCGACTGACGTCACCAGTGACGATAGGTGGGAATTCCTGGGTGGGGAGAAGGGAGGGGTGACTGTGATCAAGGCCATAGCGGGTGCGGGTGGGGCTAGGGGTGGGGGTGGGACTGATGTTGCTCTGTGGTACAGCACTGGAACCAGCCGTCCCTTCAGCATGATGCCTGGAATCTGGTCTGCGAGGTCCGATCGTCAGCTTTCCCCTCACAAAGAACGCCACCTTCCCTTCTCTCTTTGCTGCCGCTACCATGCCTGCTTGTCTCCTGGTCAAGTCGTTTGCCACTCTCACCCCTCTATCCTCTAACTTTGTTCTCAACTGTCTGTCTTTGATCAGCATCATTTTGTCTCTCCAACGCTTAAACTTAACGATCATTGTCTTTGGTTCTCCTGGCTTTGCCTGTCCCACTCGATGTGCCCGCACTATGTCTTCTTCTGTCCACTCTCTCTTCTCTTCTACCTTGTTGAGCACCTCACATACTGCTCTGGCACATGAATCATAGTCCTCTTTTTCACTCGGACTTAAGGGAGGAATGCCGAACAATCTAAGGTTGTCTCTCCGCGAAAACTCCTCTAATCTGTCTATCTCTTCATTGATTTTGCCCAGTTCTTCTTTCATTTCCTCTACCGTTGATGACATCCTCGCAGCCTCCTCCCTCTCTTCCCTGTTTTCCGCATACAAGTCAGTGAGATCAGCAGACACTTCGTCCACCCTGCCCCACAACTGACTGCTCTCGTGTTCCAGTTTGTCACATCGCAGATTGATTTCTTCACACTTCTCAGCTACTTTTCCTAAATCATGTTTTATGTCACCCAGTTCTTCTCTGATGGCTTGATGCTGTTTTGTTTGTTCCTCTCTGTGTTGTCTCAGTTGTCTAGTCTGTTCCTCAAACTGTGCTTTGAACTGCTGACTTTGGAGTTGGAGAGCCGCCAGAATTTCCGACACAGCTTGTGAAGTGAAAGTGGTATCCCCGTCCACTGGTGTCTCCTCTGACCCACTTTTCTGACTGTCTTTGCCGTGCTGCCCGTGAAGGGGCCCTGGATTCTCCTCTACGTCATTACTCAGCAGGATTCTCCACACTGACAGCACCGCGTTGACAGCACACATGGAAAACACCACCGGCACGTGCATGGCAAACTTGACCTGGTTTGACCTGACATATTCCTGACTCACTTCCTCGTCATATGGCATTGTCCCTGTATTTATTGTTTGGTCGAGGATTGTCCATTGCAAAGGTACATTGTTCATCATATATATGTTCGAAGACACACAGAAGAAAATCTTCACCAATGCAAGAAGCAAAACACATGCTATGAGAATGTCACTGAGTGTCACGTCAACTGTGTCGCCGCTCACCTGTACTGTCCCATGCCTGACAGATGACCCACTTTTCACTGACCGGAGAAAAAGGCCAATTCTAGCCCTCCACATGTTCACATCGATCATTTTGTTGTCTTTTCAGTGTCCACACACAATGTTACTTCACACCAACAACGCACTTCACTGTAATGTTTGGAAAACGCCTTGAAATCCTCTTTGAAAAGGAGAACATTCCCGTCAGCTGCTTACTGGTCGCCATCTTGCGCATGCCCCCCGTAGATAGCACAGAGAGAGAGAGAGAGAGAGAGAGAGAGAGACCAACCAACCAACCAACCAACCTGAACAAACGTATGGTACTGAAGTCGCGTGCTCTCCGATGGGAACTCCCAGTCAATGTCCAAGCCATCAAAGCCGACCTGGCGAAGAAAGGTGATGAGGTTGTTCCCAAACTCCGTGGCACGCTCTCTGCTGCTGCCTATCTCTTCGAAGGCCTGGGTCCCGTGGCTGCCTCCTCCGACCGCCAGCAACACTTTGAGTTTGGGGTTCGCTTCTTTCAGAGCGATGATTTGGTTGTACAGTTCTGTGGGAGAAGATGATATAAACATGAGGGCTTGTTGTGGGTGGTGTTCGTATACAGTCTGCTCGATAGTACGTCAGTGAAAGAAAACAGGTTTTGACACATAATGACAAGAAGTAGGTCTGTATGTTTCATCAGTCTTTTTTTTTACTTTTGTTTATTTATCAATCAATCCACTTCATCCGCTGATGAGATGCTAATGAAAAAACAGCGACAGCTTGTAGATGGGGGAGAAAAAAAAAATTATGAGAAAAACACAAAACAAATAACAACAACAACAACAACAGGGAGCAAAATAGAGTTTGATTGGCTCCACACGGAACAGACCGAGCCCCATATAGGGACCCAGCTTTGATGCCAGGAGAGCGCGGAGACACTGGCAGGTCTTCAGCCCTCGGAAGGTGGCCACTTCCAACAAACACACGGGATTAACTCACTCACTACGGCCAGTCCTCTCTTCTCCTCTACACAGACCCCTCGGATGTCCAGTGGGTGTCTCAATGATCCAACCTTTAGTTTCCGTCGTCAGAATTGTGGTATTCTTTGTCAACATTCACCTCTTCAGTGTAAGAGCCTTCCGCTTGTAATATTTTGATGATGGTAATTGGGGTGAAACGCTGTTAACGTCGTCTCTTTCGCCGTTCGTATGGAGAGGGTTAAGAAGGCAAAGCCGCCCTGTCTGGAAGACCAGTTAGAGTCTAATCAATCTGGTTGAGACCAGCAATTGGTCTGTATGTCTCATCAGTCTGGTTGAGACCAGCAGTTGGTCTGTATGTCTCATCAGTCTGGTTGAGACCAGCAGACTGTATGTTTCATCAATCTGGTTGAGACCAGCAGTCTTGTATTGTCTCATCAGTCTGGTTGAGATCAGCAGTTGGTCTGTATGTCACATCAGTCTGGTTGAGACCAGCAGACTGTATGTTTCATCAATCTGGTTGAGACCAGCAGTCTTGTATTGTCTCATCAGTCTGGTTGAGATCAGCAGTTGGTCTGTATGTCACATCAGTCTGGTTGAGACCAGCAGACTGTATGTTTCATCAGTCTGGTTGAGACCAGCAGTCTTGTATTGTCTCATCAGTCTGGTTGAGACCAGCAGTTGGTCTGTATGTCACATCAGTCTGGTTGAGACCAGCAGACTGTATGTTTCATCAATCTGGTTGAGACCAGCAGTCTTGTATTGTCTCATCAGTCTGGTTGAGATCAGCAGTTGGTCTGTATGTCTCATCAGTCTGGTTGAGACCAGCAGTTGGTCTGTATGTCTCATCAGTCTGGTTGAGACCAGCAGTTGGTCTGTATGTCTCATCAGTCTGGTTGAGACCAGCAGTTGGTCTGTGTGTCTCATCAGTCTGGTTGAGACCAGCAGTCTTGTATTGTCTCATCAGTCTGGTTGAGACCAGCAGTTGGTCTGTGTGTCTCATCAGTCTGGTTGAGACCAGCAGTTGGTCTGTATGTCTCATCAGTCTGGTTGAGATCAGCAGTTGGTCTGTATGTCTCATCAGTCTGGTTGAGACCAGCAGTTGGTCTGTATGTCTCATCAGTCTGGTTGAGATCAGCAGTTGGTCTGTATGTCTCATCAGTCTGGTTGAGACCAGCAATTGGTCTGTATGTCTCATCAGTCTGATTGAGATCAGCAGTTGGTTTGTATGTCTCATCAGTCTGGTTGAGACCAGCAGTTGGTCTGTATGTCTCATCAGTCTGGTTGAGACCAGCAGTTGGTCTGTGTGTCTCATCAGTCTGGTTGAGACCAACAGTTGGTCTGTGTGTCTCATCAGTCTGGTTGAGAGCAGCAGACTGTATGTTTCATCAGTCTGGTTCAGACCAGCAGTTGGTCTGTATGTCACATCAGTCTGGCTGAGATCAGCAATTGGTCTGTATCTGTATGTCTCATCAGTCTGGTTGAGACCAGCAGTTGGTCTGTGTGTCTCATCAGTCTGGTTGAGATCAGCAGTTGGTCTGTGTGTCTCATCAGTCTGGCTGAGACCAGCATTCTGTATGTCTCATCAGTCTGGTTGAGGCCAGCAGTTGGTCTGTATGTCTCATCAGTCTGGTTGAGACCAGCAGTTGGTCTGTGTGTCTCATCAGTCCGGCTGAGACCAGCAGTCTGTATGTCTCATCAGTCTGGTTGAGACCAGCAGTTGGTCTGTATGTCTCATCAGTCTGGTTGAGACCAGCAGTTGGTCTGTATGTCTCATCAGTCTGGTTGAGACCAGCAGTTGGTCTGTGTGTCTCATCAGTCTGGCTGAGACCAGCATTCTGTATGTCTCATCAGTCTGGTTGAGACCAGCGGTTAGTCTGTGTGTCTCATCAGTCTGGTTGAGATCAGCAGTTGGTCTGTGTGTCTCGTCTGTCTGGTTGAGATCAGTAGTCGGTCTGTGTCTCTCATCAGTCTGGTTGAGACCAGCAGTTGGTCTGTATGTCTCATCAGTCTGGTTGAGACCAGCAGTTGGTCTGTATGTCTCACCAGTCTGGTTGAGACCAGCAGTTGGTCTGTGTGTCTCATCAGTCTGGTTGATGGCGAGAGGCATTACTAGAGCACAGCCTTGTCTGGGGTCGTGATGAAGCCAGATGGATCCGATCCCCACAGCAGCAACTTCATCTGTCCCCATCATCATTCATCATCATCGAAATATAGAAAGCTGTTCCAATATCCAGGGCACAACAAGAAAACAAAGCCGCACAAATGTGGGCAATTCGGTTGAATGTGCAAGGTTTTTTTTTTTTTTTTTTTTTTTTTTTTTTTTTTTAATCACTAGTTGTGATTGCTCTCTAGAAATAGGTACGGCCACAGTTTAGCGGTATATTTAGCCCTGAGGCCCTGATATGGCGTCGGCTAGGCATTATTATTATTATTATTATTATTATTATTATTATTATTATTATTATTATCATCATATTTTTTATTACTACTACTACTACTACTACTACTACTACTACTACTACTATCATATAACAACACGTGATTTGACTTTCAAGTCATTTGCTCCTATTCAGTGGTGATTGTTCCTAAAATAATATGGTACAAGCACACAACTACAAGCTTTGACTGCATGTGTATACGTTTTTGTGTACCCATCAAGAGTGGATTTCTTATGCATAATATTGCCAGAGGACTTTTTTCAGTGCGCAATGTGTGTGTGTGCTGCACACGGGACTTTGGTTTATCGTCTCATCCGAATAACTAGACGCTTAGTTTAATTTTCCAGTCAAACTTGAGAGAAAGAGCGAGACCAGGAATTGAACCCAGACCCTTTCGGACATAGTACTGGCAGATGAGCGTTTTAACTCACTCAGTACGGCCAGTCCTCTCTTCTCCTCTACACAGACCCTTCAGATGTCCAGTGGGTGTCTGAATGACCCAACCTTTAGCATCCGTCGTCAGAATTGTGGTATTCTTTGTCAACATTCACCTCTTCAGTATAAGAGCCTTCCGCTTGCAATATTTTGATGATGGTAACTGGGGTGAAACGCTGTTAACGTCGTCTCTTTCGCCGTTCGTATGGAGAGAGTTAACCATTCTGCCATCTTCCTCTCCAGGAGCCAAATGTTGGTTCTAATTCATTTTGAGACAGTGATTTCAAAAGAAAAACATTGTGATTTCTAAATTTACTGATGTAAGTGTTCAGAGAGTTAAGACAGCATCTTGAATTCAACTTTGCTAATATGACAATGTGTGGATAAAGGTTCATCGGATGGCGAGCAGGACACAACATTCGTATTGTAAAAATAAAGTATTTGTATTTGTATTTCTTTTTATCACAACAGATTTCTCTGTGTGAAATTCGGGCTGCTCTCCCCAGGGAGACCGCGTCGCCACACTACAGCGCCACCCATTTTTTATATCTTTTCCTGCGTGCAGTTTTACTTGTTTTTCCTATCGAAATGGATTTTTCTACAGAATTTTGCCAGGAACAACCCTTTTGTTGCCGTGGGTTCTTTTACGTGCGCTAAGTGCATGCTGCATACGGGACCTCGGTTTATCGTCTCATCCAAATGACTAGCGTCCAGACCACCACTCAAGGTCTCATGGAGGGGGAGAAAATATCGGCGGCTGAGCCGTGATTCGAACCAGTGCGCTCAGATTCTCTCGCTTCCTAGGCGGACGCGTTACCTCTAGGCCATCACTCCACTAGTATCACAGAGAATTGTAAATACCCATCACGGAGCTTTAGTATTGACGTCGACATCCCCAGTAAATGACTCGTGTGTCAGTCACTGACATCGTCAACTAATGCGAAAACAAGACAACAGAAAAAGAAATGAAGATAGGACAGTACATATATCAACAGCGACATAGGGACAAAACCGCAGAACTTTGCTACCTGGTGCCGCCTGTCAGCTGACAGGCAATTTGAGGGTTACAGTGACAAACACCATGTAATCACACACACACACACACACACACACACACACACACACACACACACACGCACGCACGCACGCACGCACACATTCTCTCTTTCTCTCTCTCTAACACCCCCACACACCCACACCCACACACACATACACACATTATGCATAAAATATATACATGCATGCATATGCTCCCGCGCGCACACGCACATGCAACCTTCTCAAACCACTCTCTCCCCTCTCCTGCACGCGCGCGCGCACACACACACACACACACACACACACACACACACACACACACACAACACACACCACCCCTCCCCTCCCCCCCTTCCCTCCCCGCCCCCACCCCCCAAAGACTCACGAACGTCGTTGGCCTCCTTCATTTTCACAGTGTTGTTCACAGTGTCGATGTGAGCGAAAGCGTACAGGATGTGTGTGCACAGGAAAGGGTCAATGTTGGCGGGGAGGAAGCGACCCACACCGACCCTGTACTGTGCCCAGTTGGTGAAGTAGCACATGCGGACCTTGTCTCGCTGCTGCTGCTCCTCTGGCTGCTGCTTCAACTGCGCCAGAGCTGGCGTCATCACTGCAAAAATATAATAATAAAAATATATTAAAGCGGCGTACATAACAAAAAAAACGACAACAACAACAACAAAAAACAAAAAAAACACCCCACCAACCCCCCAGAAAACAATGGATGAAACACTGACAACAATAAGGAGAGTTGATAGGCTATAAAATTGGTCGTCTTGTATTGCTAATGATTTCAAAGCCTGTATTGCCTAACACTATTAATAATGAAGATCAAACAATGTTTATCAGAAATAGATACATTGGAGATAATTTAAGATTGCCATATGATACCATAGCCTGTTTAGAAAGAAAACATAATTTACCCGGTTTGTTACTGAACATCGATTTCGAAAAGGCTTTTGATTCAATAAATTGAGAGTTCCTGTTTCAGGTATTAAAGGCATTTGGTCCAAACGAAGAAGCATCCAGATGGATTAGAGCATTTTACACAAATATTAGATCATGTGTAATTGTAAATGGTCATATCACTGACTGGTTCAAAGTTAAGAGAGGCTGTTGACAAGGAGACCCTATATCATCTTATTTGGTTATACTGTGTGTGGAACTATTTGCTATAATGGCAAGGGAAATTTCGGATATCCGAGGAATAACAATAAATAATTTTGAGAATGAAATTACCCAATATGCTGACGATACATAATTTTTACTTGCTGGGGATAGGGAATCTTTTGAATGTTGTATCATAGTTCTTAAGAGATTTGGTCATGTCTCAGTTCTCTATCTATATTCAAACAATACTTGTGCTTAGGAGCCAGAACAATTCTAAGACTCGTTATGAAGAACA